>NW_026609601.1:0-12500 GCF_029499605.1 Hyla sarda | reverse complement strand
TAGGGGGGGATCAGTAATTTGATGGATATATATATATGGGGGGGATCAGTAATGTGATGGATATATATATATGGGGGGATCAGTAATGTGATGGATATATATATGGGGGAGATCAGTAATGTGATGGATATATATGGGGCGGATCAGTAATGTGATGGATATATATATGGGGGGGGGATCAGTAATGTGATGGATATATATATGGGGGGGATCAGTAATGTGATGGATATATATATGGGGGGATCAGTAATGTGATGGATATATATATATGGGGGGGATCAGTAATGTGATGGATATATATATATGGGGCGGATCAGTAATGTGATGGATATATATATATGGGGGGGATCAGTAATGTGATGGATATATATATATGGGGGGGATCAGTAATGTGATGGGTATATATATATGGGGGGGATCAGTAATGTGATGGATATATATATATGGGGGGATCAGTAATGTGATGGATATATATATGGGGGGATCAGTAATGTGATGGATATATATATGGGGGGATCAGTAATGTGATGGATATATATATGGGGGGATCAGTAATGTGATGGATATATATGGGGGGGATCAGTAATGTGATGGATGTATATGGGGGGGATCAGTAATGTGATGGATATATATGGGGGGGATCAGTAATGTGATGGATATATATATATATATGGGGGGATCAGTAATGTGATGGATATATATATGGGGGGATCAGTAATGTGATGGATATATATATGGGGGGATCAGTAATGTGATGGATATATATATATGGGGGGATCAGTAATGTGATGGATATATATATGGGGGGATCAGTAATGTATGGATATATATATATGGGGGGGATCAGTAATGTGATGGATATATATATGGGGGGATCAGTAATGTGATGGATATATATATGGGGGGATCAGTAATGTGATGAATATATATATATGGGGGGGATCAGTAATGTGATGGATATATATATGGGGGGATCAGTAATGTGATGGATATATATATGGGGAGATCAGTAATGTGATGAATATATATATATGGGGGGGATCAGTAATGTGATGGATATATATATGGGGGGATCAGTAATGTGATGGATATATATATGGGAGGGATCAGTAATGTGATGGATATATATGGGGGATCAGTAATGTGATGGATATATATATATGGGGGGGGATCAGTAATGTGATGGATATATATATATGGGGGGGATCAGTAATGTGATGGATATATATATATGGGGGATCAGTAATGTGATGGATATATATATATGGGGGGGGATCAGTAATGTGATGGATATATATATATGGGGGGGATCAGTAATGTGATGGATATATATATATGGGGGATCAGTAATGTGATGGATATATATATATGGGGGGGATCAGTAATGTGATGGATATATATATATGGGGGGGATCAGTAATGTGATGGGTATATATATATGGGGGGGATCAGTAATGTGATGGATATATATATGGGGGGATCAGTAATGTGATGGATATATATATATGGGAGGGATCAGTAATGTGATGGATATATATGGGGGGATCAGTAATGTGATGGATATATATATATGGGGGGGATCAGTAATGTGATGGATATATATATATGGGGGGGATCAGTAATGTGATGGATATATATATATGGGGGGATCAGTAATGTGATGGATATATATATATGGGGGGGATCAGTAATGTGATGGATATATATATATGGGGGGGATCAGTAATGTGATGGATATATATATGGGGGGATCAGTAATGTGATGGATATATATATGGGGGGATCAGTAATGTGATGGATATATATATATTGGGGGGATCAGTAATGTGATGGATATATATATGGGGGGATCAGTAATGTGATGGATATATATATATTGGGGGGATCAGTAATGTGATGGATATATATATATGGGGGGATCAGTAATGTGATGGATATATATATATATATGGGAGGGATCAGTAATGTGATGGATATATATGGGGGGATCAGTAATGTGATGGATATATATATATGGGGGGGATCAGTAATGTGATGGATATATATATATATATGGGGGGGATCAGTAATGTGATGGATATATATATATATATGGGGGGATCAGTAATGTGATGGATATATATATATAGGGGGATCAGTAATGTGATGGATATATATGAGGGGATCAGTAATGTGATGGGTATATATGGGGGGGATCAGTAATGTGATGGGTATATATGGGGGGGATCAGTAATGTGATGGATATATATGGGGGGGATCAGTAATGTGATGGATATATGTATATGGGGGTGATCAGTAATGTGATGGATATATATATATGGGGGTGATCAGTAATGTGATGGATATATATATATGGGGGGGATCAGTAATGTGATGGATATATATATGGGGGGATCAGTAATGTGATGGATATATATATGGGGGGGATCAGTAATGTGATGGATATATATATGGGGGGGATCAGTAATGTGATGGATATATATATATATGGGGGGATCAGTAATGTGATGGATATATATATGGGGGAGATCAGTAATGTGATGGATATATATGGGGGGGGATCAGTAATGTGATGGGTATATATGGGGGGGATCAGTAATGTGATGGATATATATGGGGGGATCAGTAATGTGATGGATATATATATGGGGGGATCAGTAATGTGATGGATATATATATGGGGGGGATCAGTAATGTGATGGATATATATGGGGGGGATCAGTAATGTGATGGATATATATGGGGGGGATCAGTAATGTGATGGATATATATATGGGGGGGATCAGTAATGTGATGGATATATATATATGGGGGGATCAGTAATGTGATGGATATATATATATGGGGAGATCAGTAATGTGATGGATATATATATATGGGGGGATCAGTAATGTGATGGATATATATATGGGGGGGATCAGTAATGTGATGGATATATATATATGGGGGGGATCAGTAATGTGATGGATATATATATATGGGGGGGATCAGTAATGTGATGGATATATATATATATGGGGGGGATCAGTAATGTGATGGATATATATGGGGCGGATCAGTAATGTGATGGATATATATGGGGGGGATCAGTAATGTGATGGATATATATGGGGGGGATCAGTAATGTGATGGATATATATATGGGGGGGATCAGTAATGTGATGGATATATATATATATATGGGGGGATCAGTAATGTGATGGGTATATATGGGGGGGATCAGTAATGTGATGGATATATATATGGGGGGGATCAGTAATGTGATGGATATATATATGGGGGGGGATCAGTAATGTGATGGATAAATATATGGGGGGATCAGTAATGTGATGGATATATATATGGGGGATCAGTAATGTGATGGATATATATATGGGGGGATCAGTAATGTGATGGATATATATGGGGGGATCAGTAATGTGATGGATATATATGGGGGGGATCAGTAATGTGATGGATATATATATGGGGGGGATCAGTAATGTGATGGATATATATATGGGGGGGATCAGTAATGTGATGGATATATATATGGGGGGGATCAGTAATGTGATGGATATATATAGGGGCGGATCCCAGTAATGTGATGGCTATATATCTGGGGGGAGGGATCAGTAATGTGATGCGATATATTATGGGGCGGTCAGTAATGTGCATGGAGATATATATGGGGCGGATCAGTAATGTGATGGATATATATATATGGGGGGGATCAGTAATGTGATGGATATATATATGGGGGCGGATCAGTAATGTGATGGATATATATATGGGGGGGATCAGTAATGTGATGGATATATATATATGGGGGGGGGATCAGTAATGTGATGGTATATATATATGGGGGGGGATCAGTAATGTGATGGATAATATATGGGGGGGATCAGTAATGTGATGGATATATATATATATGGTGGGGGGGATCAGTAATGTGATGGATATATATATATGGGGGATCAGTAATGTGATGGTATATATATATGGGGGGATCAGTAATGTGATGGATATATATGGGGGGGATCAGTAATGTGATGGATATATATGGGGGGATCAGTAATGTGATGGATAGATATATGGGGGGATCAGTAATGTGATGGATATATATATGGGGGGGGATCAGTAATGTGATGGATATATATATATGGGGGGGATCAGTAATGTGATGGATATATATATGGGGGGATCAGTAATGTGATGGGTATATATATATATGGGGAGATCAGTAATGTGATGGATATATATATATGGGGGGGGATCAGTAATGTGATGGTATATATATATGGGGGGATCAGTAATGTGATGGATATATATATATGGGGGATCAGTAATGTGATGGGTATATATATATATATGGGGAGATCAGTAATGTGATGGATATATATATATGGGGGGGGATCAGTAATGTGATGGATATATATATGGGGGGATCAGTAATGTGATGGATATATATATATGGGGGGATCAGTAATGTGATGGATATATATATATGGGGGAGATCAGTAATGTGATGGATTATATATGGGGGGATCAGTAATGTGATGGATATATAATATAGGGGGATCAGTAATGTGATGGATATATATATATGGGGGGGATCAGTAATGTGATGGATATATATATATATGGGGGGATCAGTAATGTGATGGATATATATATATGGGGGGATCAGTAATGTGATGGATATATATATATGGGGGGATCAGTAATGTGATGGATATATATATATGGGGGGGATCAGTAATGTGATGGATATATATATGGGGGGATCAGTAATGTGATGGATATATATATGGGGGGATCAGTAATGTGATGGATATATATATGGGGGGGATCAGTAATGTGATGGATATATATATATGATATAATATATATATATATATGGGGGGGATCAGTAATGTGATGGATATATATATATGGGGGGGATCAGTAATGTGATGGATATATATATATTGGGGGGATCAGTAATGTGATGGATATATATATATGGGGGGGATCAGTAATGTGATGGATATATATATGGGGGGGATCAGTAATGTGATGGATATTATATATGGGGGGGATCAGTAATGTGATGGATATATATATATGGGGGGATCAGTAATGTGATGGATATATATATATGGGGGGGGATCAGTAATGTGATGGATATATATATATGGGGGGGATCAGTAATGTGATGGATATATATATATATGGGGAGGGATCAGTAATGTGATGGATATATATATGGGGAGATCAGTAATGTGATGGAATATATATATATGGGGGGAATCAGTAATGTGATGGATATATATATGGGGGGATCAGTAATGTGATGGATATATATATATGGGAGGGATCAGTAATGTGATGGATATATATGGGGGGATCAGTAATGTGATGGATATATATATATGGGGGGGATCAGTAATGTGATGGATATATATATATGGGGGGGGATCAGTAATGTGATGGATATATATGGGGGGGATCAGTAATGTGATGGATATATATATATATGGGGGGATCAGTAATGTGATGGATATATATATATGGGGGGGATCAGTAATGTGATGGATATATATATATATGGGGGGGATCAGTAATGTATGGATATATATATGGGGGGATCAGTAATGTGATGCATATATATATGGGGGGGATCAGTAATGTGATGGATATATATATGGGGGGGATCAGTAATGTGATGGATATATATATATGGGGGGGATCAGTAATGGGATGGATATATATATATATGGGGGGATCAGTAATGTGATGGATATATATATATATGGGGGGATCAGTAATGTGATGGATATATATATGGGGGGATCAGTAATGTGATGGATATATATATGGGGGGGATCAGTAATGTGATGGATATATATATATGGGGGGGATCAGTAATGTGATGTATATATATATATGGGGGGATCAGTAATGTGATGGATATATATATGGGGGGATCAGTAATGTGATGGATATATATATGGGGGGGATCAGTATGTGATGGATATATATATGGGGGAGATCAGTATGTGATGGATATATATATGGGGGGGATCAGTAATGTGATGGGTATATATATGGGGCGGATCAGTAATGTGATGGATATATATATGGGGCGGATCAGTAATGTGATGGATATATATATGGGGGAGATCAGTAATGTGATGGATATATATATGGGGCGGATCAGTAATGTGATGGGTATATATATATATATGGGGGGGATCAGTAATGTGATGGATATATATATATGGGGCGGATCAGTAATGTGATGGATATATATATATATGGGGGGGATCAGTAATGTGATGGATATATATATGGGGGGGGGGGATCAGTAATGTGATGGATATATATATGAGGGGGGGATCAGTAATGTGATGGATATATATATATATATGGGGGGGATCAGTAATGTGATGGGTTATATATATATATGGGGGGGATCAGTAATGTGATGGATATATATATATATGGGGGGATCAGTAATGTGATGGATATATATATATGGGGGGGGGATCAGTAATGTGATGGATATATATATGGGGGGGGGGATCAGTAATGTGATGGATATATATATGGGGGGATCAGTAATGTGATGGATATATATATATGGGGGGGATCAGTAATGTGATGGATATATATATATGGGGGTGATCAGTAATGTGATGGATATATATATGAGGGGGGGATCAGTAATGTGATGGATATATATATATATATATATATATGGGGGGGATCAGTAATGTGATGGATATATATATATGGGGGGGATCAGTAATGTGATGGATATATATATATGGGGGGATCAGTAATGTGATGGATATATATGGGGGTATCAGTAATGTGATGGATAATATATATGGGGGGGATCAGTAATGTATGAATATATATATGGGGGGGATCAGTAATGTGATGGATATATATATGGGGGGGATCAGTAATGTGATGGATATATATATGGGGGGGATCAGTAATGTGATGGATATATATATATATATGGGGGGATCAGTAATGTGATGGATATATATATATGTGGGGATCAGTAATGTGATGGATATATATATGGGGGGGATCAGTAATGTGATGAATATATATATGGGGGGATCAGTAATGTGATGAATATATATATATGGGGGGGATCAGTAATGTGATGGATATATATGGGGGGGGATCAGTAATGTGATGGATATATATGGGGGGTATCAGTAATGTGATGGATATATATATATATGGGGGGATCGGTAATGTGATGGATATATATATATATATATGGGGGGGATCAGTAATGTGATGGATATATATGGGGGGATCAGTAATGTGATGGATATATATAAGGGGGGGATCAGTAATGTGATGGATATATATATATGGGGGGGATCAGTAATGTGATGGACATATATATGGGGGGGATCAGTAATGTGATGGATATATATGGGGCGGATCAGTAATGTGATGGATATATATATGGGGGGGATCAGTAATGTGATGGATATATATATATATATATGGGGGATCAGTAATGTGATGGATATATATATATGGGGGGATCAGTAATGTGATGGATATATATATATGGGGGGGATCAGTAATGTGATGGATATATATATATGGGGGGGGATCAGTAATGTGATGGGTATATATATATGGGGAGATCAGTAATGTGATGGGTATATATATGGGGGGATCAGTAATGTGATGGATATATATATATGGGGGGGATCAGTAATGTGATGGATATATATATATGGGGGGGATCAGTAATGTGATGGGTATATAATATGGGGGGGATCAGTAATGTGATGGATATATATATATGGGGGGATCAGTAATGTGATGGATATATATATATGGGGGGGATCAGTAATGTGATGGGTATATATATATGGGGGATCAGTAATGTGATGGATATATATATGGGGGGATCAGTAATGTGATGGATATATATATATATGGGGGATCAGTAATGTGATGGATATATATATATATATATATGGGGGGATCAGTAATGTGATGGATATATATATGGGGGATCAGTAATGTGATGGATATATATATATATATATGGGGGGGATCAGTAATGTGATGGATATATATATGGGGGGGATCAGTAATGTGATGGATATATATATGGGGGGGGATCAGTAATGTGATGGATATATATATATGGGGGGGATCAGTAATGTGATGGATATATATATGGGGGGATCAGTAATGTGATGGATATATATATGGGGGGATCAGTAATGTGATGGATATATATATATGGGGGGGATCAGTAATGTGATGGATATATATATGGGGGGGATCAGTAATGTGATGGGTATATATATATGGGGGGATCAGTAATGTGATGGATATATATATATGGGGGGGATCAGTAATGTGATGGATATATATATGGGGGGGATCAGTAATGTGATGGATATATATATGGGGGGATCAGTAATGTGATGGATATATATATATGGGGGGATCAGTAATGTGATGGATATATATATATGGGGGGATCAGTAATGTGATGGGTATATATATATGGGGGGGATCAGTAATGTGATGGGTATATATATATGGGGGGATCAGTAATGTGATGGATATATATATATGGGGGGGATCAGTAATGTGATGGGTATATATATATATGGGGGGATCAGTAATGTGATGGATATATATATGTGGGGGATCAGTAATGTGATGGATATATATATATGGGGGGGATCAGTAATGTGATGGATATATATATGGGGATCAGTAATGTGATGGATATATATATATATATGGGGGGGATCAGTAATGTGATGGATATATATGGGGCGGATCAGTAATGTGATGGATATATATGGGGGATCAGTAATGTGATGGGTATATATATATATATATATATATGGGGGGGGATCAGTAATGTGATGGATATATATATGGGGGGATCAGTAATGGATGGATATATATATATGGGGGGGATCAGTAATGTGATGGATATATATATATATGGGGGATCAGTAATGTGATGGGTATATATATATATGGGGGGATCAGTAATGTGATGGATATATATATGGGGGGGATCAGTAATGTGATGGGTATATATATATATATATATATATATATATGGGGGGGATCAGTAATGTGATGGATATATATATGGGGGGATCAGTAATGTGATGGATATATATATGGGGGGGATCAGTAATGTGATGGATATATATATATATGGGGGATCAGTAATGTGATGGGTATATATATATATATGGGGGGGATCAGTAATGTGATGGATATATATATTTGGGGGGGATCAGTAATGTGATGGGTATATATATATATATATATAATATATATAATATATATATATATATATATGGGGGGGATCAGTAATGTGATGGATATATATATGGGGGGATCAGTAATGTGATGGATATATATATGGGGGGGATCAGTAATGTGATGGATATATATATATATGGGGGGGATCAGTAATGTGATGGATATATATATATATGGGGGGGATCAGTAATGTGATGGATATATATATATATGGGGGGGATCAGTAATGTGATGGATATATATATATATGGGGGGGATCAGTAATGTGATGGATATATATATATATGGGGGATCAGTAATGTGATGGATATATATATGGGGGGATCAGTAATGTGATGGATATATATATATATATGGGGGGATCAGTAATGTGATGGATATATATGGGGGGGATCAGTAATGTG
Source organism: Hyla sarda (assembly GCF_029499605.1). Taxonomy (NCBI): domain Eukaryota; kingdom Metazoa; phylum Chordata; class Amphibia; order Anura; family Hylidae; genus Hyla; species Hyla sarda. The sequence goes on along the minus strand of NW_026609601.1, from coordinate 2,784 downwards.
ATGGATATATATATATGGGGGATCAGTAATGTGATGGATATATATATGGGGGGGATCAGTAATGTGATGTATATATATATGGGGGGGATCAGTAATGTGATGGATATATATATGGGGGGGATCTGTAATGTGATGGATATATATATGGGGGGAGATCAGTAATGTGATGGATATATATATATGGGGAGGGGATCAGTAATGTGATGGATATATATATGGGGGGATCAGTAATGTGATGGATATATATATGGGGGGGATCAGTAATGTGATGGATATATATATGGGGGGGATCAGTAATGTGATGGATATATATATATGGGGGGATCAGTAATGTGATGGATATATATATATGGGGGGATCAGTAATGTGATGGATATATATATATGGGGGGATCAGTAATGTGATGGATATATATATATATGGGGGGATCAGTAATGTGATGGATATATATATATGGGGAGGGGATCAGTAATGTGATGGATATATATATGGGGGGATCAGTAATGTGATGGATAAATATATATAGGGGGGATCAGTAATGTGATGGATATATATATGGGGGGGATCAGTAATGTGATGGATATATATATAATATGGGGGGATCAGTAATGTGATGGATATATATATGGGGGGGATCAGTAATGTGATGGATATATATATATGGGGGGATCAGTAATGTGATGGGTATTATGGGGGGGATCAGTAATGTGATGGGTATATATATATATATAGTTATATATATGGGGGGATCAGTAATGTGATGGGTATATATATATATGGGAGGATCAGTAATGTAATGGATATATATATATGGGGGGGATCAGTAATGTGATGGGTATATATATATGGGGGGATCAGTAATGTGATGGGTATATATATATATATGGGGGGAATCAGTAATGTGATGGATATATATATATGGGGGGGATCAGTAATGTGATGGATATATATATGGGGGGATCAGTAATGTGATGGATATATATATATGGGGGGATCAGTAATGTGATGGATATATATATATGGGGGGGATCAGTAATGTGATGGGTATATATATATATGGGGGGATCAGTAATGTGATGGATATATATATATGGGGGATCAGTAATGTGATGGATATATATATATGGGGGGATCAGTAATGTGATGGATATATATATATATGGGGGGGATCAGTAATGTGATGGTATATATATATATGGGGGGATCAGTAATGTGATGGGTATATATATTTGGGGGGATCAGTAATGTGATGGATATATATATATGGGGGGGATCAGTAATGTGATGGATATATATATGGGGGAGATCAGTAATGTGATGGATATATATATGGGGGGGATCAGTAATCTGATGGATATATATATATGGGGGGATCAGTAATGTGATGGATATATATATATATGGGGGGATCAGTAATGTGATGGATATATATATGGGGGGATCAGTAATGTGATGGATATATATATGGGGCGGATCAGTAATGTGATGGATATATATATGGGGGGATCAGTAATGTGATGGTATATATATATGGGGGGGATCAGTAATGTGATGGTATATATATGGGGGGGATCAGTAATGTGATGGATATATATATGGGGGGGATCAGTAATGTGATGGATATATATGGGGGGGATCAGTAATGTGATGGATATATATATGGGGGGGATCAGTAATGTGATGGATATATATATGGGGGGATCAGTAATGTGATGGATATATATATGGGGGGATCAGTAATGTGATGGATATATATGGGGGGGATCAGTAATGTGATGGATATATATGGGGGGATCAGTAATGTGATGGATATATATATGGGGGGATCAGTAATGTGATGGATATATATATGGGGGGATCAGTAAATGTGATGGATATATATATGGGGGGGATCAGTAATGTGATGGATATATATATAGGGGGGATCAGTAATGTGATGGATATATATATGGGGGGGATCAGTAATGTGATGGATATATATATGTGGGGGATCAGTAATGTGATGGATATATATATATATATATATATATGTGGGGGGATCAGTAATGTGATGTATATATATATATAGGGGGATCAGTAATGTGATGGATATATATGGGGGGATCAGTAATGTGATGGATATATATATGGGGGGGGATCAGTAATGTGATGGATATATATATGGGGGGGGAATCGGTAATGTGATGGATATATATATGGGGGGGATCAGTAATGTGATGGATATATTATGATATGAAGGGGATCAGTAATGTGATGGATATATATATATATGGGGGGGGATCAGTAATGTGATGGATATATATATAATGGGGGGATCAGTAATGTGATGGATATATATATATGGGGGGATCAGTAATGTGATGGATATATATATATGGGGGGATCAGTAATGTGATGGATATATATATATGGGGGGATCAGTAATGTGATGGATATATATAATATGGGGGGATCAGTAATGTGATGGATATATATATATGGGGGGATCAGTAATGTGATGGATATATATATATATGGGGGGATCAGTAATGTGATGGATATATATATAAGGGGGGATCAGTAATGTGATGGATATATATATATGGGGGGGATCAGAAATGTGATGGTGATATATATATGGGGTGCGATCAGTAATGTGATGGATATATATATATGGGGTGGATCAGTAATGTGATGGATATATTATATATATATGGGGGGGATCAGTAATGTGATGGATATATATATATGGGGGGGATCAGTAATGTTGATGGATATATATATATATGTGGGGGATCAGTAATG
>NW_026609600.1:0-28336 GCF_029499605.1 Hyla sarda | reverse complement strand
TAACTACTATAATACTGCCTCCTATATACAAGAATATAACTACTATAATACTGCACCTATATACAAGAATATAACTACTATAATACTGCTCCTATATACAAGAATATAACTACTATAATACTGCTCCTATATACAAGAATATAACTACTATAATACTGCCTCCTATATACAAGAATATAACTACTATAATACTGCTCCTATATACAAGAATATAACTACTATAATACTGCTCCTACATACAAGAATATAACTACTATAATACTGCTCCTATATACAAGAATATAACTACTATAATACTGCCCCTATATACAAGAATATAACTACTATAATACTGCCCTATATACAAAAATATACCTATTATAATACTACTCCTATATACAAGACTATAACTGCTATAATACTGCCTCCTATATACAAGACTATATCTACTATAATACTGCTCCTATATACAGGAATATAACTACTATAATACTGCTCCTATATACAAGAATATAACTACTATAATACTGCTCCTATATACAAGAATATAACTACTATAATACTGCCCCTATATACAAGAATATAACTACTATAATACTGCCCCTATATACAAGAATATAACTACTATAATACTGCCTCATATATACAAGAATATACCTACTATAATACTGCCTCCTATATACAAGAATATAACTGCTATAATACTGTCTCCTATATACAAGAATATAACTACTATAATACTGCTCCTACATACAAGAATATAACTACTATAATACTGCTCCTATATACAAGAATATATCTACTATAATACTGCCTTCTATATACAAGAATATAACTACTATAATACTGCTCCTATATACAAGAATATAACTACTATAATACTGTCTTCTATATACAAGAATATAACTACTATAATACTGCTCCTATATACAAGAATAAAACTACTATAATACTGCTCCTATATACAAGAATATAACTACTATAATACTGCCTCCTATATACAAGAATATAACTACTATAACTTAGAAAATAGTAGATAGTGAAGTGGCACTGCTTACGAGATATATTCCAAATAGATTCCCAACTTGGGTAAGCTGAGTTTCCAGGGGAACACTTGAAAATAATGCAATACTTGGGGGTGCAGATAATATGCAGAGATGCAGCACGATAATCACAAAAAGAGAACATAGACAAATCGCACTCACTGTAGTTGCCAGAAGGGATGATATTTATTCCAAGAACATAATCCTGGTGATGGGACGTGGAGGAGTACAGGAGCAAGCAACTAGTTTCACGCCGGGAGGCGCTTTCTCTAGCTTGTGAACAACGTCTGGGAGGAAAGGGCAGGGTTTTCAAATCCCAGCTTTGAATGACGTAACTAGAGATGAGCAAACTTACAGTATGTTTGATTCGTCACGAACTTCTCGGCTCGGCATTTGATAGCTTTTCCTGCATAAATTAGTTCAGCCTTCAGGTGCTCCCGTGCGCTGGAAAAGGTGGATACAGTCCTAGGAGTCCCTTTCCTAGGAATGTATCCACCTTTTCCAGCCCACCGGAGCACCTGTAGGCTGAACTAATTTACGCAGGATAAGTCATCAACTGCCGAGCCGAGAAGTTCGTGACGAATCGAATTTACTGTAAGTTCGCTCATCTCTAGACGTAAACTATGCATATTAAGTAGGCTGCAACACACAGCATAAAATCACATGAAAAACTGTAAAAAAGTATAAAAATCAAGGGAAGGAAAGGATATGAGAAGTAGAAGTGGGAAGCAAAAGGAGACATGTAAAGAATATAAAAAATAATAAAGGAAAGAGGGGTGGAGTCACAGAAAGACACTAAGATCTTGTCGGTCACTAAAGCGGTACAAACTGTTCCAAACGCTGGAGCTTGTGACGTCATAGCCCTGCCCCCTCATGCCGTCACGCCCCGCCCCCTCAATGCAAGTCTATGGAAGGGGGCGTGACAGTCGTCACGCCCCCTCCCATAGACTTGCATTGAGGGGGTGGGGCTTGACGGCATAAGGGGGCGGGACTATGACGTCACGAGCTCCCGGCTCCAGCGTTTGGAACAGTTTGTTCCAAATGCTGAGAAGCGGAATACCCCTTTAAGACTTAGTCCATCCATAGCTCGGGTATGTATAATCCATCTTTCTTCACAACGAAGGAGCGTTTTGTGCCGATTGATGCCCGGTGAGTTTTCTTTAACTCTTTGAATTCCATAAAAGATCAAAGTCTCTGGATTTCCTCCATGTGCGTCTGACATGCTCAATTATTCGGGCACATCCGTGTCCACCGTGAATGGACCTGTGATGTTCGCGGAATCTCACTTTCAGTGGTCTTATTGTGGAGCCGATGTAAAATCTTTTGCAAGGGCAGACGACTGCGTATACCACGAATTCAGTTCGGCAACAGATAAAGTCTTTCACTAGTATGTTCACTCCCCCAACACAATAGTTTTTGCCTGGAACAAAAAATCTACAGTGCGAGCAGTGGCCACATTTGTGGTTACCTGTGGGGCTGGAAGAGGATAGCCATTAGTTTTCTTCTTCTTTATCTTCCGAAGGAAGAGTACTACGAACGTACTACGAATACTTTTACTTCTTCTAAAAGATACTAGAGATGAGCAAATTTTTAAAAAATTTGATTCGCCCGATTTGCTGAATTTTTTTAAAAAATTTGGTTCGGTCAAAATTTATTTGCGGCGAATCTGTATTAAAAACAGCTATTTCTGGCCTACAGAGAGCCTCGATAGGGGTGTAGAACACTTTGCCTTGCTATAACACGCATAGTGTATGTACTGGGTTAGTGAAATAATACTGTTATTCAGAATGACATGCAGATTAGAGGCTTCGTTATTATACTCACTGTCGCAGAGCGGCACAATGACAGAGCCTGGAGGTGGCATCAGTATGAGGAGATCATATAGTGGCTGAATAACACAGCCTGGAGGTGGCGTGAGCGTGAGGATACCATATAGTGGCTGAATGACAAAGCCTGGAGGTGGCGGAAGCATAAGGAGACCATATAGTGGCTGAATGACACAGCCTGGAGGTGGCGGAAGCATAAGGAGACCATATAGTGGCTGAATGACACAGCCTGGAGGTGGCGGAAGCGTGAGGAGACCATATAGTGGCTGAATGACACAGCCTGGAGGTGGCAGAAGCATAAGGAGACCATATAGTGGCTGAATGACACAGCCTGGAGGTGGCGGAAGCATAAGGAGACCATATAGTGGCTGAATGACACAGCCTTGAGGTGGCGAAAGCGTGAGGAGATCATATAGTTGCAGAATGAGACAGCCTGGAGATGGCAGCAGCATGAGAACATATGGTGGCAGAATGAGACAGCCTGAAGGTGGCATCAGCATGAGGATAACATATGGTGGCAGAATGAGACAGCCTGGAGCTGGCATCAGCATAAGGAGAACATATGGTGGCAGAATGAGACAGCCTGAAGGTGGCATCAGCATGAGGATAACATATGGTGGCAGAATGAGACAGCCTGGAGCTGGCATCAGCATAAGGAGAACATATGGTGGCAGTATGAGACAGCCTCGAGGTGGCATCAGCAGCATCAGGAGTCCTGAAAGTGATCCAGTGACATAGTGGGGCAGTGGGTGACAATACCAGTACCCGGTGACGAAGGTGGGTGAAAAAAGGAGAACTTGGCATCAGATGTGTGGCATCAGGTGGGTGGCAGGATCAGAATAGTAGCTGAGGCAGGTAGGCAGAAGAAAACGGTCTCTTTTGTAAAAGTGTTAGTGTGCAATAGTAAGGCTCCTTTCACACTATAAATTCATCCGCTTAAAAGAGACCTGTTTTAATGTTCCGTTCTGAAAACCCTTAAAATCGTCCGTTAAAAAAATCCCATTATAGTCTATGGGATTTTTACATTATCCGTTTTAACCCGTCATAGCCCGTTATTAGTAACGATCATCAATCGGCACAAAACACTCCTTCGTTGTGAAGAAAGATTTATCATACATACCCGAGCTATGGATGGACAAGGTCTTAATGAGCGACAAGATCTTAGTGTCTTTCTGTGACTCCGCCCCTCTTTCCTGATAATTTTTTATATTTTTTACGTTTCTCCTTTTGCTTCCCACTTCTACTTCTCATATCCTTCCCTTCCCTTGATTCTTATACTACTTTACAGTTTTTCATGTGATTTTATGCTATGGTTGCATTTGAAAACCCTTCCCTTTCCTCCCAGACGTTATTCACAAGACAGAGAAAGCGCCTCCTGGCGTGAAACTAGTTGCTTGCTCCTGTACGCCTCCTGTACTCCTCCACGTTATCCCTTCTTGCATCTACAGTGAGTGAGTGTGATTTGTCAATGTTCTATTTTTGTATATAACTACTATAATACTGCTCTCACCTTTATAGAACAGGACCACGATCTTCTGGAAGGCCTTCATGAAGTGGATATTGTCGTAGCAGTATTCCTGAACTTTCTGCAGTAAGACGAGCTCTGATTGGCCCTGGGTGCTGAATACGGCCAATAGAGGAGCATATTGCTGGAAGACACGGTGATGACACGTGACGGTCTATCCTAGTGTTTCCCAACCAAGGAGCCTCCCAATGATGTAAAACTACAACTTCCAGCATGCCCGGACAGCCAACGGCTGTCCGGGCATGCTGGGAGTTGTAGTTTTGCAACAGCTGGAGGCAAACTGGTTGAAAGCTTTTTTTTTTTTTTTTTAAATCAACTGGTGCAAGAAAGTTAAACAGATTTGTAAATTACTTCTATTAAAAAATCTTAATCCTTCCAGTACTTATTAGCTGCTGAATACTACAGAGGAAATTCTCTTCTTTTTGGAACACAGAGCTCTCTGCTGACATCACAACCACAGTGCTCTCTGCTGACATCTCTGTCCATTTTAAGAACTGTCCAGAGTAGGAGAAAATCCCCATAGCAAACATATGCTGCTCTGGACAGTTCCTAAAAATGGACAGAGATGTCAGCAGAGAGCACTGTGCTCGTGATGACAACAGAGAGCTCTGTGTTCCAAAAAGAAAAAGAATTTCCTCTGTAGTATTCAGCAGCTAATAAGTACTGGAAGGATTAAGATTTTTTAGTAGAAGTAATTTACAAATCTGTTTAACTTTCTGGCACCAGTTGATTAAAAAAAAAAAAAAAAGTTTTCCACCGGAGTACCCCTTTAAGCTCTCACCTTCAAGTGCTTCAGCGCCTGCTCGGCCACCAGCTCTTCTTTCTTATTCCATTCCACGGCGTTCATCACGCACGTCCACAGGAGGCCGATCACCGCCGGCTCCGGGATCTCGTTACGTTTCATCTCTTCTTTTAAGTACAGGACTATCTGAAAAACAGAGAAAAAAGTAAAAAAAAATATGAAAAACAAAAAAGTAAAATAAATTAAAGTCGCCAAATAGTGACACAGGAGAACGGAAAGTATGATTTTACAACAGAAAAGACAGGTGCTCGCCGTTCGCCGCCATGTGACCCATCATGACTGTTTATGGGCAGGTATGTACTAACTGTAGCCTGGTATGGTGGTACTATTATAGTAGTGAGCTGTGGTATCATTCACCCACTGGACATAGAAGTGGCAGTATGTGCGATATAGTGGGTTTATGGAGACTAGTGTGATGAATATAGGTCACTATGGCAGCATATGGCGGGATTTTTTATGTACTGTATAGTGGTAATGGGAATACTTTGATGTATACAAAAGTGCAGTGGAGTCCGCTACTGTATACAGCTGGGGAAAAAAGGTATACCTTACAATGAATTTTTTTTTTTAAACAATGTAAGTTAGTGGTAATATGGCAGTATATGGCAGTAAGTCCCTGCTATATGGCAGTATATGGAGCATAAAACATTTACAGTAAGTTTAAACAAAAAAACACCAGGTGAACCCAATCTAACTTCAACTCTGTATGGTAGAATTGTTTATAGTTATATGGACGGTGTGCAGTGTATTGTTATTATATGGACACTGTATGGTGGTATTATTATACAGACACGGTATGGTAGTATTGTTATTATATGGACACTGTATGGTGGTATTGTTATTATATGGACACTGTATGGTGATATTATACAGACACGGTATGGTAGTATTGTTATTATATGGACACTGTATGGTGGTATTATTATATGGACACTGTATAGTGGTATTATTATATGGACACTGTATGGTGGTATTATTATACAGACACGGTATGGTAGTATTGTTATTATATGGACACTGTATGGTGGTATTGTTATTATATGGACACTGTATGCTGATATTATTATACAGACACTGCATGGTAGTATTGTTATTATATGGACACTGTATGGTGGTATTGTTATTATATGGACACTGTATTGTGGTATTATTATATAGACACTGTATGGTAGTATTGTTATTATATGGACACTGTATGGTGGTATTATTATATGGACACTGTATAGTGGTATTATACAGAAACGGTATGGTAGTATTGTTATTATATGGACACTGTATGGTGGTATTATTATTATATGGACACTGTATAGTGGTATTATATAGACACTGTATGGTAGTATTGTTATTATAAGGACACTGTATGGTGGTATTGTTATTATATGGACACTGTATGCTGATATTATACAGACACTGTATGGTAGTATTGTTATTATATGGACACTGTATAGTGGTATTATTATACAGACACGGTATGGTAGTATTGTTATTATATGGACACTGTATGGTGGTATTGTTATTATATGGACACTGTATGGTGATATTATTATACAGACACTGCATGGTAGTATTGTTATTATATGGACACTGTATGGTGGTATTGTTATTATATGGACACTGTATGGTGGTATTATTATATAGACACTGTATGGTAGTATTGTTATTATATGGACACTGTATGGTGGTATTATTATATGGACACTGTATAGTGGTATTATACAGACACGGTATGGTAGTATTGTTATTATATGGACACTGTATGGTGGTATTATTATTATATGGACACTGTATAGTGGTATTATATAGACACTGTATGGTAGTATTGTTATTATAAGGACACTGTATGGTGGTATTGTTATTATATGGACACTGTATGGTGGCATTATTATTATATGGACACTGTATGGTGGTGTTATTATACAGACACGGTATGGTAGTATTGTTATTATATGGACACTGTATGGTGGTATTATTATATAGACACTGTATGGTAGTATTGTTATTATATGGACACTGTATAGTAGTATTATATGAACACTGTATGTTAGTATTGTTATTATATGGACACTGTATGGTGGTATTATTATATGGACACTGTATGGTAGTATTGTTATTATATGGACACTGTATGGTGGTGTTATTATACAGACACGGTATGGAAGTATTGTTATTATATGGACACTGTATGCTGATATTGTTATTATATGGACACTGTAGGGAGTACTGTTATTATATGGACACTGTATAGTGGTATTATTATACAGACACGGTATGGTAGTATTGTTATTATATGGACACTGTATGGTGGTATTATTATATAGACACTGTATGGTGGTATTTTTATATGGACACTGTATGGTGGTATTATTATATGGACACTGTATGGTGGTATTATTATATGGACACTGTATGGTAGTACTGTTATTATATGGACACTGTATAGTGGTATTATTATACAGACACGGTATGGTAGTATTGTTATTATATGGACACTGTATGGTAGTATTGTTATTATATGGACACTGTATGCTGATATTGTTATTATATGGACACTGTATGGTGGTATTATTATATAGACACTGTATGGTAGTATTGTTATTATATGGACACTGTATGGTGGTATTATTATATGGACACTGTATAGTGGTATTATACAGACACGGTATGGTAGTATTGTTATTATATGGACACTGTATGGTGGTATTGTTATTATATGGACACTGTATGGTGGTATTATTATATAGACACTGTATGGTAGTATTGTTATTATATGGACACTGTATGGTGGTATTATTATTATATGGACACTGTATGGTGGTATTATTATTATATGGACACTGTATAGTGGTATTATATAGACACTGTATGGTAGTATTGTTATTATAAGGACACTGTATGGTGGTATTGTTATTATATGGACACTGTATGGTGGCATTATTATTATATGGACACTGTATGGTGGTGTTATTATACAGACACGGTATGGTAGTATTGTTATTATATGGACACTGTATGGTGGTATTATTATATAGACACTGTATGGTAGTATTGTTATTATATGGACACTGTATAGTGGTATTATTATATGGACACTGTATGGTAGTATTGTTATTATATGGACACTGTATGGTGGTATTATTATATGGACACTGTATGGTAGTATTGTTATTATATGGACACTGTATGGTGGTGTTATTATACAGACACGGTATGGAAGTATTGTTATTATATGGACACTGTATGCTGATATTGTTATTATATGGACACTGTAGGGAGTACTGTTATTATATGGACACTGTATAGTGGTATTATTATACAGACACGGTATGGTAGTATTGTTATTATATGGACACTGTATGGTGGTATTATTATATAGACACTGTATGGTGGTATTTTTATATGGACACTGTATGGTGGTATTATTATATGGACACTGTATGGTGGTATTATTATATGGACACTGTATGGTAGTACTGTTATTATATGGACACTGTATAGTGGTATTATTATACAGACACGGTATGGTAGTATTGTTATTATATGGACACTGTATGGTAGTATTGTTATTATATGGACACTGTATAGTGGTATTATTATATGGACACTGTATGGTAGTATTGTTATTATATGGACACTGTATGGTGGTGTTATTATACAGACACGGTATGGAAGTATTGTTATTATATGGACACTGTATGCTGATATTGTTATTATATGGACACTGTAGGGAGTACTGTTATTATATGGACACTGTATAGTGGTATTATTATACAGACACGGTATGGTAGTATTGTTATTATATGGACACTGTATGGTGGTATTATTATATAGACACTGTATGGTGGTATTTTTATATGGACACTGTATGGTGGTATTATTATATGGACACTGTATGGTGGTATTATTATATGGACACTGTATGGTAGTACTGTTATTATATGGACACTGTATAGTGGTATTATTATACAGACACGGTATGGTAGTATTGTTATTATATGGACACTGTATGGTAGTATTGTTATTATATGGACACTGTATGCTGATATTGTTATTATATGGACACTGTAGGGAGTACTGTTATTATATGGACACTGTATAGTGGTATTATTATATGGACACTGTATAGTGGTATTGATATTATATGGACACTGTATGGTAGTATGGTTATTATATGGACACTGTAGGGAGTACTGTTATTATATAGACACTGTATAGTGGTATTATTATATGGACACTGTATGGTAGTATTGTTATTATATGGAGACTGTATGATGGCTTTGCTATTAGATGGACACTGTATGGTGGTATTGTTATCATATGAATACTGTATGCTGATATTGTTATTATATAGACAGTGTATGGTGGTATTGTTATTATATGGAGACTGTATGGTAGCATTATTATATGGACACTTTATGGTAGTACTGTTATTATATGGACAATGTATGGTATCATTTTTATATGGACACGGTATGGTAGTATTGTTATTATATGGACACTGTATAGTGGTATTATTATATGGACACTGTATGGTAGTATTGTTATTATATGGACACTGTATGTGGTATTGTTGATTATTGTTGATATGGTGGTATTATATGAATATAATATGGTGGTACTGTTATATTGACACTGTATGGTGGTATTACACTGACAATGTATGGTGGCAGTATTATATGGACACTGTATGGTGGTTATGTTATTATATGGACTCTGTATGTTTGTGTTATTATATGGACACTGTATGGCGGAGTTGTTATTATATGATATGGTATGGTGGTATAGTTATTATATTGACAATGTACGATGGTACTGTTATTATATGGACACTGTATGGCGGTATTATAAGGGGATCTCTAATTTTCCTTACGTCTGTACAGATACTGGTCACAATGTTACCTCTTTGATTGGACATTCTTGAGATAAACGTTCTTGTAGCTCCTTCTGCAGCTCCTTCCGTGTTCCCAGAGATTGTTGGACCCGCAGAAAGTCAGAAAGTTCCTTCAGGTCGGCGTCAGTGAAATACTTCGAGAAATGTTCAACTGTTTGGCGATTGGCCGGAAACAGTTCCTAAGAGATCAATGAAGATCATGAGAAAGAGACATGTATAGCACATATAGTATAATATACAGCACAATAGAGCATAACCATGTCAGGATAACACATACAGAAGAACATAAGGAGCAGTATTATAATAGAGTTATAGTCTAGTACATAGGGGCAGCACTATAGAAGTTATATTCTTGTATATAGGAGCAGTATTATAGTAGTTATATTCTTGTATATAGGGAGCAGTATTATAGTAGTTATATTCTTGTATATAGGAGCAGTATTATAGTAGTTATATTCTTGTATATAGGGGCAGTATTATAGTAGTTATATTCTTGTATATAGGAGCAGTATTATAGTAGTTATATTCTTGTACATGGGGTCAGTATTATAGTAGTTATATTCTTGTATATAGGAGCAGTATTATAGTAGTTATATTCTTGTATATAGGAGCAGTATTATAGTAGTTATATTCTTGTATATAGGAGCAGTATTATAGTAGTTATATTCTTGTATATAGGAGCAGTATTATAGTAGTTATATTCTTGTACATCGGAACAGTATTATAGTAGTTATATTCTTGTATATAGGAGACAGTATTATAGTAGTTATATTCTTGTATATAGGGGCGGTATTATAGTAGTTATATTCTTGTATATAGGAGGCAGTATTATAGTAGTTATAGTCTTGTATATAGGGGCAGTATTATAGTAGTTATATTCTTGTATATAGGGAGCAGTATTATAGAAGTTATATTCTTGTATATAGGAGCAGTATTATAGTAGTTATATTCTTGTACACAGGAGCAGTATTATAGTAGTTATATTCTTGTATATAGGAGCAGTATTATAGTAGTTATATTCTTGTATATAGGAGGCAGTATTATAGTAGTTATATTCTTGTATATAGGAGCAGTATTATAGTAGTTATATTCTTGTATATAGGAGCAGTATTATAGTAGGTATATTCTTGTATATAGGAGCAGTATTATAGTAGTTATATTCTTGTATATAGGAGCAGTATTATAGTAGTTATATTCTTGTATATAGGAGCAGTATTATAGTAGTTATATTCTTGTATATAGGAGCAGTATTATAGTAGTTATATTCTTGTATATAGGAGGCAGTATTATAGTAGTTATATTCTTGTATATAGGAGCAGTATTATAGTAGTTATATTCTTGTATATAGGGGTCAGTATTATAGTAGTTATATTCTTGTATATAGGGGGCAGTAATATAGTAGTTATATTCTTGTATATAGGAGCAGTATTCTAGTAGTTATATTCTTGTATATAGGAGCAGTATTATAGTAGTTATATTCTTGTATATAGGAGGCAGTATTATAGTAGTTATATTCTTGTATAGGGAGCAGTATTATAGTAGTTATATTCTTGTACATAGGAGCAGTATTATAGTAGTTATATTCTTGTATATAGGAGCAGTATTATTGTAGGTATATTCTTGTATATAGGAGCAGTATTATAGTAGTTATATTCTTATATATAGGAGCAGTATTATAGTAGTTATATTCTTGTATATAGGAGCAGTATTATAGTAGTTATATTCTTGTATATAGGAGCAGTATTATAGTAGTTATAGTCTTGTACATAGGAGGCAGTATTATAGCAGTTATAATTATAGGGGGCAGTATTATAGTAGTTATATTAATAGGGGCAGTATTATTGTAGTCAGACAGGATAGAATCAGTATTATGGTAGATAATAGTTATATACTGACTAGTAATCGCTTATCCAGATTGGCTTTTCTTAAGGATGATGTAACAGAGTTGGCGTCCTTCTCCGCCATCCATGCTTTGAAGAGTTTTACAGCGAAAGACGCAGAAATACCTTAGATACAGGGAGTGAAACAAAAAAAAACATTAAAAGGGTTACCCTGTGCTGATCGGTGGGGTGGTCAAACCTCCGGGACCCTAACTAATCCTGAGAATAAATGAATATTATCCCCTAAATAAATGGAGCCCCGCATGTGTGTAAGGCCACGGCTCAGGACTGTACATTGCTGAATGCTGAGTGTGTGGACATGCCCATAATATTTGGCCTTAAAGGGGTATTCCGGGTTTATACATCTTATATGATGTATGATCACAGGGATCCTGCCGCTGGGGACCCCGAGATCTCTGTGCAGCCCCCGGCATCCTGTCATCACTAGGGGGCGTGGCGTCACGTCCGCATCTCGGAAGCAGCGCCGGCAAAAGAATGCCAGGGGCAGCAACAAGATTACGGGGTCCCTAGCGGCGGGACCCCTGTGATCATACATCTTATCCCCTATCCTTTGGATAGGTGATAAGATGTATAAACCCGGAATATCCCTTTAATCTCTCCTATATACTGACCCCAGAATAAACCCGGATACCCAACTACATGGTCAGCAGGGCTTCATGCCATCTATGGATTGGAGCTGTCTAATTGTTACTGACTGCCAGGAAGAGTTGACAGAGGGAGGTGGGAGGAGCCGTGGGTGATGGTATAATATAGAGCAGTGGTCAACCTGTAGACCTCCAGATGTTGCAAAACTACAACTCCCAGCATGCCCGGACAGCCGTTGGCTGTCCGGGCATGCTGGGAGTTGTAGTTTTGCAATATCTGGAGGTCCGCAGGTTGGAGACCACTGCTATAGAGGATAGGGATACACACTGCACCTACTGTACCTTCTTTCACTATATTTTCAGTAAACAGACTTGTTAAAATGGTGGCTGGGAGCGTCCCACCGGCCAGTAATATCCCGGTCAGCACAGCTAACTTGGTCTGCTCCGCTTCAGAAAACGCCTTGAGGAAAAGCAGAAGCTGCAGAGAAAGACCAAAAAAAACCAAGAAACAATTAACCCTTCTGGGTTCGGAGGCATTTTTAATATGCAGATGCTGCCAAAGGTCTATGAGGATGTGAAGGGAAACTTGGAGTCTGCTGCCACTCTCCAAGAGGGAGCGCTCTGATGCCACTCTCCAAGAGGGAGCGCTCTGCTGCCACTCTCCAAGAGGGAGCGCTCTGATGCCACTCTCCAAGAGGGAGCGCTCTGATACCACTCTCCAAGAGGGAGCGCTCTGCTGCCACTCTCCAAGAGGGAGCGCTCTGATGCCACTCTCCAAGAGGGAGCGCTCTGATGCCACTCTCCAAGAGGGAGCGCTCTGATGCCACTCTCCAAGAGGGAGCGCTCTGATGCCACTCTCCAGGAGGGAGTGCTCTGATACCACTCTCCAAGAGGGAGCGCTCTGATGCCACTCTCCAGGAGGGAGCGCTCTGATGCCACTCTCCAGGAGGGAGCGCTCTGATGCCACTCTCCAGGAGGGAGCGCTCTGATGCCACTCTCCAGGAGGGAGCCCTCTGATGCCACTCTCCAAGAGGAAGCGCTCTGACTCCACTCTCCAGGAGGGAGCGCTCTGATGCCGCTCTCCGGGAGGGAGCGCTCTGACGCCACTCTCCAGGAGGGAGCGCTCTGACGCCACTCTCCAGGAGGGAGCCCTCTGATGCCACTCTCCAAGAGGAAGCGCTCTGACTCCACTCTCCAAGAGGGAGCGCTCTGATGCCACTCTCCAAGAGAGAGTGCTCTGATGCCACTCTCCAAGAGGGAGCGCTCTGATGCCACTCTCCAAGAGGGAGCGCTCTGACTCCACTCTCCAAGAGGGAGCGCTCTGATGCCACTCTCCAAGAGGGAGCGCTCTGATGCCATTCTCCAAGAGGGAGCGCTCTGACGCCACTCTCCAGGAGGGAGCGCTCTGCTGCCACTCTCCAAGAGGGAGCGCTCTGATGCCACTCTCCAAGAGGGAGCGCTCTGATGCCACTCTCCAAGAGGGAGCGCTCTGATGCCACTCTCCAAAAGGGAGCGCTCTGATGCCATTCTCCAAGAGGGAGCGCTCTGATGCCACTCTCCAGGAGGGAGCGCTCTGCTGCCACTCTCCAAGAGGGAGCGCTCTGATGCCACTCTCCAAGAGGGAGCGCTCTGATGCCACTCTCCAAAAGGGAGCGCTCTGATGCCACTCTCCAAAAGGGAGCGCTCTGATGCCACTCTCCAAGAGGGAGCGCTCTGATGCCACTCTCCAAGAGGGAGCGCTCTGATGCCACTCTCCAGGAGGGAGCGCTCTGCTGCCACTCTCCAAGAGGGAGCGCTCTGCTGCCACTCTCCAAGAGGGAGCGCTCTGATGCCACTCTCCAAGAGGGAGCGCTCTGATGCCACTCTCCAAGAGGGAGCGCTTTGATGCCACTCTCCAAGAGGGAGCGCTCTGATGCCACTCTCCAAGAGGGAGCGCTCTGCTGCCACTCTCCAGGAGGGAGCGCTCTGACGCCACTCTCCAGGAGGGAGCGCTCTGACGCCACTCTCCAGGAGGGAGCGCTCTGACGCCACTCTCCAGGAGGGAGCGCTCTGACGCCACTCTCCAGGAGGGAGCGCTCTGACGCCACTCTCCAGGAGGGAGCGCTCTGACGCCACTCTCCAGGAGGGAGCGCTCTGACGCCACTCTCCAGGAGGGAGCGCTCTGATGCCACTCTCCAGGAGGGAGCGCTCTGATGCCACTCTCCAGGAGGGAGCGCTCTGATGCCACTCTCCAGGAGGGAGCGCTCTGATGCCACTCTCCAGGAGGGAGCGCTCTGATGCCACTCTCCAGGAGGGAGCGCTCTGATGCCACTCTCCAGGAGGGAGCGCTCTGATGCCACTCTCCAAGAGGGAGCGCTCTGATGCCACTCTCCAAGAGGGAGCGCTCTGACGCCACTCTCCAAGAGGGAGCGCTCTGACGCCACTCTCCAAGAGGGAGCGCTCTGACGCCACTCAAGCTGTGTCCCCTTATTTTCACAGTCTGCGCCAGTCCCAGAGGTCGGACCCACACCAATAATGACATTTCCTTGTTTTATTCTATCACTTTATATGATGGCAGCACCCCTATCTGAGTGCATTTTGAAAGGGGTATTCCAGGAAAAAAAAATTTTTTATACATCAATCGGCTCCAGAAAGTTAAACAGATTTGTAAATTACTTCTATAAAAAAAATCTTAATTCTTCTAATAATTATCAGCTGCTGAAGTTGAGTTGTTCTTTTCCGTCTGGCAACAGTGCTCTCTGCTGACACCTCCGTCTGTCTCGGGAACTGCACAGAGTAGAAGAGGTTTGCGATGGGGGATTCGCTTCTACTCTGGACAGTTCCCCAGACAGGTGTCATCAGAGAGCACCTAGACAGAACTTCAGCAGCTCATAAGTACTGAAAGGATTAAGATTTTTTAATAGGCAAGTCTATGCCACGCCCCCTCCCATAGACTTGCCTTGAGGGGGCGTGGTGTGACATCACAAGGGGCTTGCCTGTGACGTCACGACCCCCACAGCCCGTGCCCACGCTGGGGCAGAGGAGTACCCCTTTAAAATGTTCTGCTCCTTTTTTACCTTTTTTATTTCCTCTTCAAAGGCTTTCTCCAGATATTTGTATCTTCTGATTAGTTTGCTGAAGACCTGGAAAGATCAGGAAAGAAAACATGACAAACCGGTCTATTATTATAAATATATACAGTGGTCCCTCAACTTACAATGGCCTCAACATACAATAGTTTCAACATACAATGGTCTATGCTGGACCATTGTAAGTTGAAACCAGACTCAACATACAATGTACGGACAGTCCAGATCTGTGAAACATGTCAATGGCTGGAAGAACTAACCAATCAGAATGGACATTCACTGGTAAAACCCCTGTATTACTGAAGTGTATGCACTGACTGGTGTCTGGTAGCGCCCCCTACAGTACAGGGAGGTATTACATGTTCTGTACTCTTTACCTATATTACTGAAGTGTATGCACTGACTGGTGTCTGGTAGCGCCCCCTACAGTACAGGGAGGTATTACATGTTCTGTACTCTTTACCTGTATTACTGAAGCGTATGCACTGACTGGTGTCTGGTAGCGCCCCCTACAATACAGAGAGGTATTACATGTTCTGTACTCTTTACCTGTACCAGGGTTAGCTGCTCCTTTGGACACCAGTTGGGGGCGGCTCCATGTTACTTTTTGGGACACTTTGTGTACTGTACAGGACCCCGAAGAAGCTCCTGTCCTCTACATAGACCAGTGTTTTCCCAAGCAGGGTACCCCCAGCTGTTGCAAAACTACAACTCCCAGCATGCCCGGACAGCCTTTGGCTGTCCGGGCATGCTGGGAGTTGTAGTTTTGCAACAGCTGAAGGCTCCCTGCTTGGGAAACACTGACATAGACAGTGATTACAGCTCCCAGCAGATTTTTATTACTTTTATATGTAAGGATTTGCTTTATCTATATTAGTTATCTACTTATTTTTCTTTAATCCTCACTTTTTCCTATTTTTGGATGACATTTTGGTGGCTTCAGAACCAATTACCAGGTATCCACACAGTGATGGTCTCAACATACAATGGTTTCAACATACAATGGTCGTCCCGGAACCAATTAATATTGTAACTTGAGGGACCACTGTATTATAGTATTAACATAAACTACATAATACCAAGTTTATATCACTGGAATACATTTTTCTGTTGCAATTTGGAAACGGATGACAAGTAGGCCGACTGCTGCAAACCTTACATCTCTGGCCAATACCGGGGCGAGTCGTGCAAAACAACAGCTAATGCTTCCCAGGTTATGGATTACACAATAAAACTACTACACAGAGTTAATATCAAAATGAAAAAGATCCGTCATCAGCAACAATGTTGACAGTCGCTATAACCGCTATAGTGCAAAGTCTTCACCTGGGCATAATTCCTTATGGTCTCATAGTCTTCGTTTGCGCCAAAGACACAATGACTGGTCACCTTGGTTTTGTCTCCATCATCGATTCGAGTGCCTCCCGGAGCTAAGGGGAAAAAAGAAAAAAAAAATGTAGGTACATAGACGACATCCCTAAATTCAAAAACTTATTATACATCTTGGTTGTGGCTCTGGTGGTGCAAATCTGGTCCTCTGTGGCCACCTTAAAGAAGTTCTTCAGCATAAGAAAAAAAAAAGAGATACTTTTACGCAAAAACAGCGCCACACCTGTCTATGGGTTGTGCCTAGTATTGCAGCTCGACTAACTGGACTTGACCTGCAATACCACAGACAATCCATGAACAGGGGTGGCACTGTTTTTTTTTTTTTTGGGAACAAAGCTGCTATATTCTGGACAATCTAAACATACGGAGGGGTTCATGTTGAGTTTATTTAAATGTGGGCATGTGGCTTAAAATAAGACCATGGTAAAGATCCAACCATAGGCGTCCGTATTGGATTTGTACATTCTTTTACTGGGTTTCCTCCAGGTTCTCCACTCTACTTGTATTAACCTGACTAGACTGGAGATCAACCCATGGACATCTGTATGGGGTTTGTACAATCTCCACTGAATTTCCCTCAGGTTCTCTGGACTATATATACACTGCTCAAAACAAATAAAGGGAACACAAACAACACAATGTAACGCCAAGTCACTGACACTTGTGTGAGATCCCACTGTCCACTCAGGAAGAACACTGATTGACAATCAATTTCACATGGAACAGACAACAGGTGGAAATTATAGGAAATTAGCAAGACACCCCCAATAATGGAGTGGTTCTGCAGGTGGTGACCACAGACCACTTCTCAGTTCCTATGCTTTGTGGCTGATGTTTTGGTCACTTTTGAATGCTGGCGGTGCTTTCACTCTAGTGGTAGCATGAGACGGAGTCTACAACCCACACAAGTGGCTCAGGTAGTGCAGCTCATCCAGGATGGCACATCAATGCGAGCTGTGGCAAGAAGGTTTGCTGTGTCTGTGTGCGTAGTGTCCACAGAATGGAGGCTCTACCAGGAGACAGGCCAGTACATCAGGAGATGTGGAGGAGGCCGTAGGAGGGCAACAACCCAGCAGCAGGACCTCTACCTCTGTCTTTGTGCATGGAGGAGCAGGAGAAGCACTGCCAGAGCCCTGCAAAATGACCTCCAGCAGGTCACAAATGTGCATGTGTCCACTCAAACGGTCAGAAACAGACTCCATGAGGGTGGTATGAGGGCCCGACGTCCACAGGTGGGGGTTGTGCTTACAGCCCATCACCGTGCAGGACATTTGGCATTTGCCAGAGAACACCAAGATTTGCAAATTCGCCACTGGCGCCCTGTGCTCTTCACAGATGAAAGCAGGTTCACACTGAGCACATGTGACAGACGTGACAGGAGTCTGGAGACGCCGTGGAGAACGTTCTGCGGCCTGCAACATCCTCCAGCATGACTGGTTTGTTGGTGGGTAAGTAACGGTGTGGGGTGGCATTTCTTTGGGGGGCCGCACAGCCCTTCACGTGTTTGCCAGAGGTAGCCTGACTGCCATTAGGTACCGAGATGAGATCCTCTGACCCCTTGTGAGACCATATGCTGGTGCGGTTGGCCCTGGGTTTCTCCTAATACAAGACAATGCTAGACCTCATGTGGCTGGAGTGTGTCAGCAGCTCCTACAAGAGGAAGGCATTGATGCTATGGACTGGCCGCCCGTTCCCCTGAATCCGATTGAGCACATCTGGGACGTCTCGCTCCATCCACCACAGACTGTCCAGGAGTTGGCGGATGCCTTAGTCCAGGTCTGGGAGGACATCCCTCAGGAGACAATCCTCCACCTCATCAGGATCATGCCCAGGCGTTGTAGGGAGGTCATACGGGCACGTGGAGGCCACACACACTACTGAGCCTCATTGGGACTTGTATTAAGGACATTACATAAAGTTGGATCAGCCTGTAGTGGGGTTTTCCTCTGTGATTTTGAGTGTGACTCCATATCCAGACCTCCAGGGGTTGATACATTTGATTTCCATTGATAATTTTTGTGTGATTTTGTTGTCAGCGCATTCAACTATGTAAAGAGGAAAGTATTTCATACGATTAGTTCATTCAGATCTAGGATGTGTTATCTTAGTGTTCACTTTATTTTTTTGAGCAGTGTATTAACCCAACTACACTAGAAATCCACTCATGGGCATCTGTATGGGGTTTGCATGGTTTTCCATTGCCTTTCTTCAAGGTTCTCTGGTCTACCTGTATTAACCCAATTACACTGGAGATCTACCCTTGGGCATCTTTATGGGATTTGCACAATCTTCCATTGGGTTTCAATGGGGTTTTATGTTCAACCATGTGTAAATAATAAGACATTAAGTAAAACTTCCACCGAAAAGGACTTAAGGGTACTGGTGGACAGTAAACTCTACTTTAGTGATCAGTGCCAGGCAGCGGCTGCCAAGGCTAACAAAGTCATGTGATGTATACAGAGGCATAGAGGCTTGTGATAAGGACATAGTTACCTCTGTATAAATCACTAGTCAGACCACATATGGAGTTTGGTGTCCAGTTTTGGGCCCTTGTATATAAGAAGGACATGGCCGAACTGGAGAGGATGCAGAGGAGGGCGACAAAGATAATTAATGGTAGGAGGAGGATTACAGGACCAAGACAGGTTATCACTTGGGGTTATTTAGTTTAGACGTCTTAGGGGGATCTGATCACAATATACAAATATATGAATGGACATTACAGAAATCTTTCTAGGAATCTATTTACACCTAGGCCAGTAACCATGACAAGGGGGCGTCCTCTACACCTAGAGGAAAGAAGGTTTCACCATCATCACAGACAGATTATTTACTGTAAGAGCAGTGAGACTATGGAACTCTCTCCACATGACGTTGTAAGGTCTGACTCAATAAACATGTTCAGGGGGGGGGGGGCTGGATGTTTTTTCAGTAAAATATAATATTACATGTTATGGATACTAGATTTATGGGGATAGGACATTGATCCAGGGATTCATTCTGATTCCATAGTTGATTTGGGAAGGAATTTCCCTCTGTCATGGAGCAATTGGCATCAGCCTAATGGGGGGGGGGGGTTGCCTTCCTCTGGATCAACATTATATTACTGTGTTTCTCCAGGTTCTCTGGCATACTTGTATTAAAGGGGTATTCCAGCTTTATTCATCTTATCCCCTATCCAATTTAGGGATTTATGATGATTAATACCTTAGCCTACGTATCCATTTCCCGTTCTTTTTATAGTAACAACGTGTTATGAGGCATTTTACCCTTAATACACCCTCATGGGGTTCATCTGTATGGGTTTTGCACGTTCCACCATTGGGTTTACTGCAGGTTCTTTACTTTACTTGTATTAACCCAAATACTTCTCAACATAAAATTGAGAACCCCATGAGGGTGTATTAAGGGTTAAACACCTCATAACACGTTGTTACTATAAAAAGAACGGGAAATGGATACGTAGGCTAAGGTATTAATCATCATAAATCCCTAAATTATAATAAACCAATAAACACTGACGACCATGTGATGAATACTTCATCCTGAAAACAAGAAGTTATTCCATTTCACGCTTTTTCACACCCGTCACAAACACCGGACAAACATAATTCCAAAGCCATATTTCCTCTTTCCTGAGGGACGTGGATAAGGAGCTCAGAAATACTGCGAAAACATCTCCCGGCCGTGTCAGGCGTTACATTATTACCGCCCCCCGGCTGTCATGTCCCCCCCACAATAAGGATTTAAGAACTGTATTCATTGCTCTATCTGCTCCTGACAAGGACATTAATTCTATTTCAGAAGAAAGAATCTTATTTAGCATAATTCCTGCATAACATCGGCTGAACGGGGAAGAGTAATAATGTGATCACTTAATAGAGACACTTCACAGAGCGCCATAAAATCTGAGGAGAGGACAAAGATTATACTGCGGAGTAGTTATATTATAGTAGTTATATTCTTGTATATAGGGCAGTATTATAGTAGTTATATTCTTATATATAGGAGCAGTATTATAGTAGTTATATTCTTGTATATAGGAGGCAGTATTATAGTAGTTATATTCTTGTATATAGGAGCAGTATTATAGTAGTTATATTCTTGTATATAGGAGCAGTATTATAGTAGTTATATTCTTGTATATAGGAGCAGTATTATAGTAGTTATATTCTTGTATATAGGAGTAGTATTATAGTAGTTATATTCTTGTATATAGGAGCAGTATTATAGTAGTTATATTCTTGTATATAGGAGCAGTATTATAGTAGTTATATTCTTGTATATAGGAGCAGTATTATAGTAGTTATATTCTTGTATATAGGAGTAGTATTATAGTAGTTATATTCTTGTATATAGGAGCAGTATTATAGTAGTTATATTCTTGTATATAGGAGCAGTATTCTAGTAGTTATATTCTTGTATATAGGAGCAGTATTCTAGTAGTTATATTCTTGTATATAGGAGCAGTATTATAGTAGTTATATTCTTGTATATAGGAGCAGTATTATAGTAGTTATATTCTTGTATATAGGAGCAGTATTATAGTAGTTATATTCTTGTATATAGGAGCAGTATTATAGTAGTTATATTCTTGTATATAGGAGGCAGTATTATAGTAGTCTCATTCTTGTATATAGGAGCAGTATTATAGTAGTTATATTCTTGTATATAGGAGTAGTATTATAGTAGTTATATTCTTGTATATAGGAGCAGTATTATAGTAGTTATATTCTTGTATATAGGAGCAGTATTATAGTAGTTATATTCTTGTATATAGGAGCAGTATTATAGTAGTTATATTCTTGTATATAGGAGCAGTATTATAGTAGTTATATTCTTGTATATAGGAGCAGTATTATAGTAGTTATATTCTTGTATATAGGAGCAGTATTATAGTAGTTATATTCTTGTATATAGGAGCAGTATTATAGTATTTATATTCTTGTATATAGGAGTAGTATTATAGTAGTTATATTCTTGTATATAGGAGCAGTATTATAGTAGTTATATTCTTGTATATAGGAGCAGTATTATAGTAGTTATATTCTTGTATATAGGAGCAGTATTATAGTAGTTATATTCTTGTACATAGGAGGCAGTATTATAGTAGTTATATTCTTGTTTATAGGAGCAGTATTATAGTAGTTATATTCCTGTATATAAGAGCAGTATTATAGTAGTTATATTCTTGTATATAGGAGCAGTATTCTAGTAGTTATATTCTTGTATATAGGAGCAGTATTATAGTAGTTATATTCTTGTATATAGGAGCAGTATTATAGTAGTTATATTCTTGTATATAGGAGCAGTATTATAGTAGTTATATTCTTGTATATAGGAGCAGTATTATAGTAGTTATATTCTTGTATATAGGAGCAGTATTATAGTAGTTATATTCTTGTATATAGGAGCAGTATTATAGTAGTTATATTCTTGTATATAGGAGCAGTATTATAGTAGTTATATTCTTGTATATAGGAGTAGTATTATAGTAGTTATATTCTTGTATATAGGAGCAGTATTATAGTAGTTATATTCTTGTATATAGGAGCAGTATTATAGTAGTTATATTCTTGTATATAGGAGCAGTATTATAGTAGTTATATTCTTGTATATAGGAGCAGTATTATAGTAGTTATATTCTTGTATATAGGAGCAGTATTATAGTAGTTATATTCTTGTATATAGGAGCAGTATTATAGTATTTATATTCTTGTATATAGGAGTAGTATTATAGTAGTTATATTCTTGTATATAGGAGCAGTATTATAGTAGTTATATTCTTGTATATAGGAGCAGTATTATAGTAGTTATATTCTTGTATATAGGAGCAGTATTATAGTAGTTATATTCTTGTACATAGGAGGCAGTATTATAGTAGTTATATTCTTGTTTATAGGAGCAGTATTATAGTAGTTATATTCCTGTATATAAGAGCAGTATTATAGTAGTTATATTCTTGTATATAGAAGCAGTATTATAGTAGTTATATTCTTGTATATAGAAGCAGTATTATAGTAGTTATATTCTTGTATATAGGAGAAATATTATAGTAGTTATATTCTTGTATATAGGATCAGTATTATAGTAGTTATATTCTTGTATATAGGAGGCAGTATTATAGTAGTTATATTCTTGTATATAGGAGCAGTATTATAGTAGTTATATTCTTGTATATAGGAGCAGTATTATAGTAGCTATATTCTTGTATATAGGGGGGGCAGTATTATAATAGTTATATTCTTGTATATAGGAGCAGTATTATAATAGTTATATTCTTGTAGATAGGAGCAGTATTATAGTAGTTATATTCTTGTAGATAGGAGCAGTATTATAGTAGTTATATTCTTGTATATAGGAGAAGCATTATAGTAGTTATATTCTTGTATATAGGAGCAGTATTATAGTAGTTATATTCTTGTACGTAGGGGCAGTATTATAGTAGTTATATTCTTGTATATAGGAGCAGTATTATAGTAGTTATATTCTTGTATATAGGAGCAGTATTATAGTAGTTATATATAGGAGCAGTATTATAGTAGTTATATTCTTGTATATAGGAGCAGTATTATAGTAGTTCTATTCTTGTATATAGGAGCAGTATTATAGTAGTTCTATTCTTGTATATAGGAGCAGTATTATAGTAGCTATATTCTTGTATATAGGGGGGGCAGTATTATAGTAGTTATATTCTTGTATATAGGAGCAGTATTATAGTAGCTATATTCTTGTATATAGGGGGGGGCAGTATTATAGTAGTTATATTCTTGTATATAGGAGCAGTATTATAGTAGTTAGATTCTTGTATATAGGAGCAGTATTATAGTAGTTATATTCTTGTATATAGGAGGCAGTATTATAGTAGTTATATTCTTGTATATAGGAGCAGTATTATAATAGTTATATTCTTATATATAGGAGCAGTATTATACTAGTTATATTCTTGTATATAGGAGCAGTATTATAGTAGTTATATTCTTGTATATAGGAGCAGTATTATAGTAGTTATATTCTTGTATATAGGAGCAGTATTATAATAGTTATATTCTTGTATATAGGAGCAGTATTATAGTAGTTATATTCTTGTATATAGGAGACAGTATTATAGTAGTTATATTCTTGTATATAGGAGCAGTATTATAGTAGTTATATTCTTGTATATAGGAGGCAGTATTATAGTAGTTATATTCTTGTATATAGGAGCAGTATTATAATAGTTATATTCTTATATATAGGAGCAGTATTATACTAGTTATATTCTTGTATATAGGAGCAGTATTATAGTAGTTATATTCTTGTATATAGGAGCAGTATTATAGTAGTTATATTCTTGTATATAGGAGCAGTATTATAATAGTTATATTCTTGTATATAGGAGCAGTATTATAGTAGTTATATTCTTTTATATAGGAGCAGTATTATAATAGTTATATTCTTGTATATAGGAGCAGTATTATAGTAGTTATATTCTTGTATATAGGAGCAGTATTATAGTAGTTATATATAGGAGCAGTATTATAGTAGTTATATTCTTGTATATAGGAGAAGTATTATAGTAGTTCTATTCTTGTATATAGGAGCAGTATTATAGTAGTTCTATTCTTGTATATAGGAGCAGTATTATAGTAGCTATATTCTTGTATATAGGGGGGGCAGTATTATAGTAGTTATATTCTTGTACATAGGAGCAGTATTATAGTAGCTATATTCTTGTATATAGGGGGGGGGGGCAGTATTATAGTAGTTATATTCTTGTATATAGGAGCAGTATTATAGTAGTTAGATTCTTGTATATAGGAGCAGTATTATAGTAGTTATATTCTAGTACATAGGAGCAGTATTATAGTAGTTAGATTCTTGTATATAGGAGCAGTATTATAGTAGTTATATTCTTGTATATAGGAGCAGTATTATAGTAGTTATATTCTTGTATATAGGAGCAGTATTATAGTAGTTATATTCTTGTATATAGGAGCAGTATTATAGTAGTTATATTCTTGTATATAGGAGGGAGTATTATAGTAGTTATATTCTTGTATATAGGAGCAGTATTATAGTAGTTATATTCTTGTATATAGGAGCAGTATTATAGTAGCTATATTCTTGTATATAGGGGGGCAGTATTATAGTAGTTATATTCTTGTATATAGGAGCAGTATTATAATAGTTATATTCTTATATATAGGAGCAGTATTATAGTAGTTATATAGATCCAAAAACAAGTAAAGAAAGAAGTACCGCACTCACCCACTGTCAAAAGCCGGGAACAGGAGAGATTTATTTCAGATCATAAGATCGGAATAACAGGTGCAGGACGTGGAGGAGAGAAAAAAGCCACACACGACTAGTTTCACGCCGGACGGCGCTTTCTCTGGCTGACTTGGTAGCCAAGTCAGCCAGAGAAAGCGCCGTCCGGCGTGAAACTAGTCGTGTGTGGCTTTTTTCTCTCCTCCACGTCCTGCACCTGTTATTCCGATCTTATGATCTGAAATAAATCTCTCCTGTTCCCGGCTTTTGACAGTGGGTGAGTGCGGTACTTCTTTCTTTACTTGTTTTTTGGATCTATATGAATACTATACAGTTACCTGCACCTCCAGGTCTAGCCTGGATTATCAGTCCATCTGCACAGCCTCGCATTGTATGCTAAGAACTTTGCCTGTTACTAAGGGAGACCACACAATAGTGGCACTCATCTTGTTGGACTGTTTGTTATACTAGTTATATTCTTGTATATAGGAGCAGTATTATAGTAGTTATATTCTTGTATATAGGAGCAGTATTATAGTAGTTATATTCTTGTATATAGGAGCAGTATTATAGTAGTTATATTCTTGTATATAGGAGCAGTATTATAGTAGTTATATTCTTGTATATAGGAGCAGTATTATAGTAGTTATATTCTTGTATATAGGAGCAGTATTATAATAGTTATATTCTTGTATATAGGAGCAGTATTATAGTAGTTATATTCTTGTATAAAGGAGACAGTATTATAGTAGTTATATTCTTTTATATAGGAGCAGTATTATAATAGTTATATTCTTGTATATAGGAGCAGTATTATAGTAGTCATATTATTGTATATAGGAGCAGTATTATAGTATTTATATTCTTGTATATAGGAGACAGTATTATAGTAGTCATATTATTGTATATAGGAGCAGTATTATAGTATTTATATTCTTATATATAGGAGCAGTATTATAGTGGTTATATTCTTGTATAGAGGAGCAGTATTATAGTGGTTATATACTTGTATATAGGAGCAGTATTATAGTATTTATATTCTTTTATATAGGAGCAGCATTATAGTAGTTATATTCTTGTATATAGGAGCAGTATTATAGTGGTTATATACTTGTATATAGGAGCAGTATTATAGTAGTTATATTCTTGTATAGAGGAGTAGTATTATAGTAGTTATATTCTTGTATATAGGAGCAGTATTATAGTAGTTATATTCTTGTATATAGGAGCAGTATTATAGTAGTTATATTCTTGTATATAGGAGCAGTATTATAGTAGTTATATTCTTGTATACAGGAGGCAGTATTATAGTAGTTATATTCTTGTATATAGGAGCAGTATTATAGTAGTTATATTCTTGTATATAGGAGCAGTATTATAGTAGTTATAATCTTGTATATAGGAGCAGTATTATAGTGGTTATATACTTGTATATAGGAGCAGTATTATAGTAGTTATATTCTTGTATAGAGGAGTAGTATTATAGTAGTTATATTCTTACATATAGTGGGAAATTCTATAAAAGTTATGCATGCACAATTTGCTTTTATCAGAACATTAAAAATTAAATAAAGTGACCCGAGTCTTCATATGACATACAGAGTTACCAGGCAGATGGCAATAAGCTCATACCAAGCATGCTCCCAGCTATGAGAATGTCAAACAATGTATCGGCATAGCGGCGGTAGTCCAATCGCGATCCTGTCGTATCAAGAAATTTGGCTACTGCTTCCAATTCGTTTCCTGCTTCATTGAGTCCCTGGATGATGGTGTCCCGAAAAACTGTAGGTTCAAATTTCTCTTTTTCATCTGTAAAGTAAACGTGGAAAGATTAATTTATTTTTATTTTGTTACATAGCCTCTTTAAAATTGTCTTCGACTTTGCAGGGGGCGTTACAGATACATCAGCAGACGGAGGGGACGGAGGGATATGGCAGCAGATTTCTTTTTATTTTAATTCGTTTTGTGACAGTTTTAAACAAATAAAATATCATCTAAATGCTAATAACATCAGGGCCAGCGAATGTAATCGCCAAATACTGTTTCAAGTACAAAATCTGCCAAATCCCCCCCAAAAAATCAAGGAAAAGAAACAAAAAAAATTATAATAAACATCAGAAACTCTTCTATTTATAGAGCACAGCGGGAGCCGGATGGCTGGTGGGAATGTTAGGCAGATGAAGGAGACCAGCCGTATAAATAGGTAATAAAATTTATGCCAAAAAATTAATAAATAAAAAATAAAAATAACAACACAATTATAGACATACATTGGGTTAAAGGGGTTATCCAGGAAAAAACTTATATATCTCTATCAACTGGTTCCAGAAAGTTAAACAGATTTGTAAATTACTTCTATTAAAAAATCTTAATCCTTTCAGTACTTATGAGCTTCTGAAGTTAAGGTTGTTCTTTTCTGTCTAAGTGCTCTCTGATGACACGTCTGGGGAAACGCCCAGTTTAGAAGCAAATTCCCATAGCAAACCTCTTCTAAACTGGGCGGTTCCCGAGACAGGTGTCATCAGAGAGCACTTAGACAGAAAAGAACAACCTAAACTTCAGAAGCTCATAAGTACTGAAAGGATTAAGATTTTTTAATAGAAGTAATTTACAAATCTGTTTAACTTTCTGGAGCCAGTTGATATATATAAAAAAAAGTTTTTTCCTGGATAACCCCTTTAAGAGTATGATTCAGTCTTGCAACCCATCGATATTTGCAATAAGGTTGCATGAGGGCACAATTTTTGAAGTCAGAGCTAAAACAAACAAACAAAAAAAATCATTTAGATTTTTGGGCTAGGGCAGTGTTTCCCAATCAGGGTGCCTCTACCTGTTGCAAAACTACAACTCCCAGCATGCTAGGAGTTGTAGTTTTGCAACTGCTGGAGGCACCCTGGTTAGGAAACACTGAGCTAGGGGTATGGTGCAATCTTGCAGCCCCATTGATTTATGCAATAAGGTTGCATGAGGGCGCAATTTTAAAAGTCAGATCTGAAAAAATTAAAGGGGTATTCCAGGAAAAAAACTTTATTTTATATATCAACTGGCACCAGAAAGTTAAACAGATTTGTAAATTACTTC
>NW_026609599.1:0-28371 GCF_029499605.1 Hyla sarda | reverse complement strand
GCAGAGCATTACAGCAACCCTCCCCCCTGCAGAGCATTACAGCAAACCCTCCCCACCCCTCGCAGAGCATTACAGCAACCCTCCCCCCTGCCCCTCCCCCGCAAGCCTTACAGCAACCCCCTCCCCCCTGCAGAGCCTACAGCAACCCCTCCCCCTGCAGAGCATTACAGCAACCCCTCCCCCCTGCAGAGCATTACAGCAACCCCTCCCCCCTGCAGAGCATTACAGCAACCCCTCCCCCCTGCAGAGCATTAACAGGCAACCCCTCCCCCTGCAGAGCATTACAGCAACCCCTCCCCCCTGCAGAGCATTACAGCAACCCCTCCCCCCTGCAGAGCATTACAGCAACCCCTCCCCCTGCAGAGCATTACAGCAACCCCTCCCCCCTGCAGAGCATTACAGCAACCCTCCCCCTGCAGAGCATTACAGCAACCCCTCCCCCCTGCAGAGCATTACAGCAACCCCTCCCCCCTGCAGAGCATTACAGCAACCCCTCCCCCTGCAGAGCATTACAGCAACCCCTCCCCCCTGCAGAGCATTACAGCAACCCCTCCCCCCTGCAGAGCATTACAGCAACCCCTCCCCCTGCAGAGCATTACAGCAACCCTCCCCCCTGCAGAGCATTACAGCAACCCCTCCCCCTGCAGAGCATTACAGCAACCCTCCCCCTGCAGAGCATTACAGCAACCCCTCCCCCCTGCAGAGCATTACAGCAACCCCTCCCCCCTGCAGAGCATTACAGCAACCCCTCCCCCCTGCAGAGCATTACAGCAACCCCTCCCCCTGCAGAGCATTACAGCAACCCCTCCCCCCTGCAGAGCATTACAGCAACCCCTCCCCCCTGCAGAGCATTACAGCAACCCCTCCCCCCTGCAGAGCATTACAGCAACCCCTCACCCCTGCAGAGCATTACAGCAACCCCTCCCCCCTGCAGAGCATTACAGCAACCCCTCCCCCCTGCAGAGCATTACAGCAACCCCTCCCCCCTGCAGAGCATTACAGCAACCCCTCCCCCTGCAGAGCATTACAGCAACCCCTCCCCCCTGCAGAGCATTACAGCAACCCCTCCCCCCTGCAGAGCATTACAGCAACCCCTCCCCCTTGCAGAGCATTACAGCAACCCCTCCCCCCTGCAGAGCATTACAGCAACCCCTCCCCCCTGCAGAGCATTACAGCAACCCCTCCCCCCTGCAGAGCATTACAGCAACCCCTCCCCCTGCAGAGCATTACAGCAACCCCTCCCCCTGCAGAGCATTACAGCAACCCCTCCCCCCTGCAGAGCATTACAGCAACCCTCCCCCTTGCAGAGCATTACAGCAACCCCTCCCCCTGCAGAGCATTACAGCAACCCCTCCCCCCTGCAGAGCATTACAGCAACCCCTCCCCCCTGCAGAGCATTACAGCAACCCCTCCCCCCTGCAGAGCATTACAGCAACCCCTCCCCCCTGCAGAGCATTACAGCAACCCCTCCCCCCTGCAGAGCATTACAGCAACCCCTCCCCCCTGCAGAGCATTACAGCAACCCCTCCCCCCTGCAGAGCATTACAGCAACCCCTCCCCCCTGCAGAGCATTACAGCAACCCCTCCCCCCCTGCAGAGCATTACAGCAACCCCTCCCCCCCTGCAGAGCATTACAGCAACCCCTCCCCCCTGCAGAGCATTACAGCAACCCCTCCCCCTGCAGAGCATTACAGCAACCCCTCCCCCCTGCAGAGCATTACAGCAACCCCTCCCCCCTGCAGAGCATTACAG
The DNA here is from genome assembly GCF_029499605.1 of Hyla sarda. Classification (NCBI taxonomy): domain Eukaryota; kingdom Metazoa; phylum Chordata; class Amphibia; order Anura; family Hylidae; genus Hyla; species Hyla sarda. The sequence goes on along the minus strand of NW_026609599.1, from coordinate 26,619 downwards.
CAACCCCTCCCCCCTGCAGAGCATTACAGCAACCCCTCCCCCCTGCAGAGCATTACAGCAACCCCTCCCCCCTGCAGAGCATTACAGCAACCCCTCCCCCCTGCAGAGCATTACAGCAACCCCTCCCCCCTGCAGAGCATTACAGCAACCCCTCCCCCCTGCAGAGCATTACAGCAACCCTCCCCCCTGCAGAGCATTACAGCAACCCCCTCCCCCCTGCAGAGCATTACAGCAACCCCTCCCCCCTGCAGAGCATTACAGCAACCCCTCCCCCCTGCAGACAGCAACCCCTCCCCCCTGCAGAGCATTACAGCAACCCCTCCCCCCTGCAGAGCATTACAGCAACCCCTCCCCCCTGCAGAGCATTACAGCAACCCCTCCCCCCTGCAGAGCATTACAGCAACCCCTCCCCCCTGCAGAGCATTACAGCAACCCCTCCCCCCTGCAGAGCATTACAGCAACCCCTCCCCCCTGCAGAGCATTACAGCAACCCCTCCCCCCTGCAGAGCATTACAGCAACCCCTCCCCCCTGCAGAGCATTACAGCAACCCCTCCCCCCTGCAGAGCATTACAGCAACCCCTCCCCCCTGCAGAGCATTACAGCAACCCCTCCCCCCTGCAGAGCATTACAGCAACCCCTCCCCCCTGCAGAGCATTACAGCAAGCCCTCCCCCCTGCAGAGCATCACAGCAACCCCTCCCCCCTGCAGAGCATTACAGCAACCCCTCCCCCCTGCAGAGCATTACAGCAACCCCTCCCCCCTGCAGAGCATTACAGCAACCCCTCCCCCCTGCAGAGCATTACAGCAACCCCTCCCCCCTGCAGAGCATTACAGAAACCCCTCCCCCCTGCAGAGCATTACAGCAACCCCTCCCCCCTGCAGAGCATTACAGCAACCCCTCCCCCCTGCAGAGCATCACAGCAACCCCTCCCCCCTGCAGAGCATTACAGCAACCCCTCCCCCCTGCAGAGCATTACAGCAACCCCTCCCCCCTGCAGAGCATTACAGCAACCCCTCCCCCCTGCAGAGCATTACAGCAACCCCTCCCCCCTGCAGAGCATTACAGCAAGCCACTTGTAAGCCTCTGGGGATATGATCTGTGCTTCCTACAGACTCCGGCTCTATAGGCCCCTGCAGAGTATTACTAGGCCCCTGCAGAGTATTACTTGGCCCCTGCAGAGTATTACTTGGCCCCTGCAGAGTATTACTTGGCCCCTGCAGAGTATTACTTGGCCCCTGCAGAGTATTACTTGGCCCCTGCAGAGTATTACTTGGCCCCTGCAGAGTATTTTTTCACTTTGTCGGCTTTTAACCCGTTCAGGACCGATGACGTCCCGACACCCTGGGTCGGACCAAGGACTTACAGTTACGTCATGGGCAGTTCTGGTCCCCGCCGGGTGGAGATTGGACCGGGGTGACTTCTGAAATCATTCATCGGACCCCCCCATGGCGGCGATCGCACTTGTGATTTGCGCCATTCCGGGTCATTACGGATCTATAGTGACCTGGAATATAAGGGGGTCGCAGTTGTCCCCCAGGATCCCCCTGAAGAGATAGGAGAGAGGGGTAGAGGTGCCCCCCCTATTGGTCCTCAAGACGCGACCACCAATAGCAGATCGGGGGGGTTAACTTTCATTTTCCCCGTCCTGCCCACCCATAATAGGCGGGGCAGGATGGGGACCGGCGCCGAAGATCCACTTACCGATCGGCGGGCGGCGATGACGCGCGGCTGGATCCGACGGAAGCCGGTGAGTTGCCTAGCAACATCTGGAGGGTACAGTTTGAAACCATTATACAGTGGTCTCTAACTGTAGCCCTCCAGATATTGCAAAACTGCAAATCCCAGCATGCCCAAACAGCTGTCTCGGCATTCTGGGAGTTGTAGTTGCGTACCTCCAGCTATTGCATAACTACATCTCCCAGCATGCCCTTCGGCAGTCAGTACATGCTGGGAATTGTAATTTTGCAACAGCTGGAGGCACACTGGTTGGAAAATACTGAGTTAGGTAACAGAACCTAACTGAAGGTTTTCCAACCAGTGTGTCTCCAGCTGTTGCAAAAGTATAACTCCCAGCATGCACGGTCTGTCAGAACATGCTGGGAGTTGTAGTTTTGAAACAGCTGGAGGTTTACCCCCCCCCCCCCCCCCCCCATGTGAACGTACAGTGTACATTCACACGGGAAGGTTTACAGTAAGTTTCCTGCTTCAAGTTTGGTCTGCAGCAAATTTTTCGCCGCAGCGCAAATCCCTAGCGGGAAACTCGCCGTAACCTGCCAGTGCGAATGTACCCTAAAAACACTACACTACACATAATAAAGGGTAAACACTACATATACACTACACTACACTAACATATAATAAAGGGTAAAACACTACATATACACTACACTAACACATAATAAAGGGTAAAACACTACATATACACTACACTACACTAACATATAATAAAGGGTAAAACACTACATATACACTACACTACACTAACACATAATAAAGGGTAAAACACTACATATACACTACACTAACACATAATAAAGGGTAAAACACTACATATACACTACACTACACTAACACATAATAAAGGGTAAAACACTACATATACACTACACTACACTAACACATAATAAAGGATAAAACACTACATATACACTACACTACACTAACACATAATAAAGGGTAAAACACTACATATACACTACACTAACACATAATAAAGGGTAAAACACTACATATACACTACACTACACTAACACATAATAAAGGGTAAAACACTACATATACACTACACTACACTAACACATAATAAAGGGTAAAACACTACATATACACTACACTACACTAACACATAATAAAGGGTAAAACACTACACTACACTAACACATAATAAAGGGTAAAACACTACATATACACTACACTACACTAACACATAATAAAGGGTAAAACACTACATATATACTACACTAACACATAATAAAGGGTAAAACACTACATATACACTACACTACACTAACACATAATAAAGGGTAAAACACTACATATACACTACACTAACACATAATAAAGGGTAAAACACTACATATACACTACACTACACTAACACATAATAAAGGGTAAAACACTACATATACACTACACTAACACATAATAAAGGGTAAAACACTACATATACACTACACTACACTAACACATAATAAAGGGTAAAACACTACATATACACTACACTAACACATAATAAAGGGTAAAACACTACATATACACTACACTACACTAACACATAATAAAGGGTAAAACACTACATATACACCTACACTACACTAACACATAATAAAGGGTAAAACACTACATATACACCTACACTACACTAACACATAATAAAGGGTAAAACACTACATATACACTACACTACACTAACACATAATAAAGGGTAAAACACTACATATACACCTACACTACACTAACACATAATAAAGGGTAAAACACTACATATACACCTACACTACACTAACACATAATAAAGGGTAAAACACTACATATACACTACACTACACTAACACATAATAAAGGGTAAAACACTACATATACCCTACACTACACTAACACATAATAAAGGGTAAAACACTACATATACACTACACTACACTAACACATAATAAAGGGTAAAACACTACATATACACTACACTACACTAACACATAATAAAGGGTAAAACACTACATATACACTACACTACACTAACACATAAAGGGTAAAACACTACATATACACTACACTAACACATAATAAAGGGTAAAACACTACATATACACTACACTACACTAACACATAATAAAGGGTAAAACACTACATATACACTACACTACACTAACACATAATAAAGGGTAAAACACTACATATACACTACACTAACACATAATAAAGGGTAAAACACTACATATACATCTACACTACACTAACACATAATAAAGGGTAAAACACTACATATACCCTACACTACACTAACACATAATAAAGGGTAAAACACTACATATACACTACACTACACTAACACATAATAAAGGGTAAAACACTACATATACACTACACTACACTAACACATAATAAAGGGTAAAACACTACATATACACTACACTACACTAACACATAATAAAGGGTAAAACACTACATATACACTACACTACACTAACACATAATAAAGGGTAAACCACTACATATACACTACACTACACTAACACATAATAAAGGGTAAAACACTACTTATACACTACACTACACTAACACATAATAAAGGGTAAAACACTACATATACACTACACTACACTAACACATAATAAAGGGTAAAACACTACATATACACTACACTACACTAACACATAATAAAGGGTAAAACACTACATATACACTACACTACACTAACACATAATAAAGGGTAAAACACTACATATACACCTACACTACACTAACACATAATAAAGGATAAAACACTACATATACACTACACTACACTAACACATAATAAAAGGGTAAAACACTACATATACACTACACTACACTAACACATAATAAAGGATAAAACACTACATATACACTACACTACACTAACACATAATAAAAGGGTAAAACACTACATATACACTACACTACACTAACACATAATAAAGGGTAAAACACTACATATACACTACACTACACTAACACATAATAAAGGGTAAAACACTACATATACACTACACTACACTAACACATAATAAAGGGTAAAACACTACATATACACTACACTACACTAACACATAATAAAGGGTAAAACACTACATATACACTACACTACACTAACACATAATAAAGGGTAAAACACTACATATACACTACACTACACTAACACATAATAAAGGGTAAAACACTACATATACACTACACTACACTACACTAACACATAATAAAGGGTAAAACACTACATATACACTACACTACACTAACACATAATAAAGGGTAAAACACTACATATACACTACACTACACTAACACATAATAAAGGGTAAAACACTACATATACACTACACTACACTAACACATAATAAAGGGTAAAACACAACATATACACTACACTACACTAACACATAATAAAGGGTAAAACACTACATATACACTACACTACACTAACACATAATAAAGGGTAAAACACTACATATACACTACACTACACTAACACATAATAAAGGATAAAACACTACATATACACTACACTAACACATAATAAAGGATAAAACACTACATATACACTACACTAACACATAATAAAGGGTAAACACTACATATACACTACACTACACTAACACACAATAAAGGATAAAACACTACATATACACTACACTAACACACAATAAAGGATAAAACACTACATATACACTACACTAACACATAATAAAGGGTAAAACACTACATATACACTACACTACACTACACATAATAAAGGGTAAAACACTACATATACACTACACTACACTAACATATAATAAAGGGTAAAACACTACATATACACTACACTAACACATAATAAAGGGTAAAACACTACATATACACTACACTACACTAACACATAATAAAGGATAAAACACAACATATACACTACACTACACTAACACATAATAAAGGGTAAAACACTACATATACAATACACTACACTAACACATAATAAAGGGTAAAACACTACATATACACTACACTACACTAACACATAATAAAGGGTAAAACACTACATATACACTACACTACACTAACACATAATAAAGGGTAAAACACTACATATACACTACACTACACTAACACATAATAAAGGGTAAAACACTACATATACACTACACTACACTAACACATAATAAAGGGTAAAACACTACATATACACTACACTAACACATAATAAAGGGTAAAACACTACATATACACCACACTACACTAACACATAATAAAGGGTAAAACACTACATATACACTACACTACACTAACACATAATAAAGGGTAAAACACTACATATACACTACACTAACACATAATAAAGGGTAAAACACTACATATACACTACACTACACTAACACATAATAAAGGGTAAAACACTACATATACACTACACTAACACATAATAAAGGGTAAAACACTACATATACACTACACTAACACATAATAAAGGGTAAAACACTACATATACACTACACTACACTAACACATAATAAAGGGTAAAACACTACATATACACTACACTAACACATAATAAAGGGTAAAACACTACATATACACTACACTAACACATAATAAAGGGTAAAACACTACATATACACTACACTAACACATAATAAAAGGGTAAAACACTACATATACACTACACTAACACATAATAAAGGGTAAAACACTACATATACACTACACTAACACATAATAAATGGTAAAACACTACATATACACCTACACTACACTAACACATAATAAAGGGTAAAACACTACATATACACTACACTACACTAACACATAATAAAGGGTAAAACACTACATATACACTACACTAACACATAATAAAGGGTAAAACACTACATATACACTACACTACACTAACACATAATAAAGGGTAAAACACTACATATACACTACACTACACTAACACATAATAAAGGGTAAAACACTACATATACACTACACTACACTAACACATAATAAAGGGTAAAACACTACATATACACTACACTACACTAACACATAATAAAGGGTAAAACACTACATATACACTACACTACACTAACACATAATAAAGGGTAAAACACTACATATACACTACACTACACTAACACATAATAAAGGGTAAAACACTACATATACACTACACTACACTAACACATAATAAAGGGTAAAACACTACATATACACTACACTACACTAACACATAATAAAGGGTAAAACACTACATATACACTACACTACACTAACACATAATAAAGGGTAAAACACTACATATACACTACACTACACTAACACATAATAAAGGGTAAAACACTACATATACACTACACTACACTAACACATAATAAAGGGTAAAACACTACATATACACTACACTACACTAACACATAATAAAGGGTAAAACACTACATATACACTACACTACACTAACACATAATAAAGGGTAAAACACTACATATACACTACACTACACTAACACATAATAAAGGGTAAAACACTACATATACACTACACTAACACATAATAAAGGGTAAAACACTACATATACACTACACTACACTAACACATAATAAAGGGTAAAACACTACATATACACTACACTACACTAACACATAATAAAGGGTAAAACACTACATATACACTACACTAACACATAATAAAGGGTAAAACACAACATATACACTACACTACACTAACACATAATAAAGGGTAAAACACTACATATACACCTACACTACACTAACACATAATAAAGGGTAAAACACTACATATACACTACACTACACTAACACATAATAAAGGGTAAAACACTACATATACACTACACTAACACATAATAAAGGGTAAAACACTACATATACACTACACTACACTAACACATAATAAAGAGTAAAACACTACATATACACTACACTACACTAACACATAATAAAGGGTAAAACACTACATATACACTACACTAACACATAATAAAGGGTAAAACACAACATATACACTACACTAACACATAATAAAGGGTAAAACACTACATATACACTACACTAACACATAATAAAGGGTAAAACACTACATATACACTACACTAACACATAATAAAGGGTAAAACACTACATATACAATACACTACACTAACACATAATAAAGGGTAAAACACTACATATACACTACACTACACTAACACATAATAAAGGGTAAAACACTACATATACACTACACTACACTAAGACATAATAAAGGGTAAAACACTACATATACACTACACTAAGACATAATAAAGGGTAAAACACTACATATACACTACACTACACTAACACATAATAAAGGGTAAAACACTACATATACACTACACTACACTAACACATAATAAAGGGTAAAACACTACATATACACTACACTACACTAACACATAATAAAGGGTAAAACACTACATATACACTACACTACACTAACACATAATAAAGAGTAAAACACTACATATACACTACACTACACTAACACATAATAAAGGGTAAACACTACATATACACTACACTACACTAACACATAATAAAGGGTAAACACTACATATACACTACACTACACTAACACATAATAAAGGGTAAAACACTACATATACACTACACTAACACATAATAAAGGGTAAAACACTACATATACACTACACTACACTAACATATAATAAAGGGTAAAACACTACATATACACTACACTAACACATAAAAAATGGTAAAACACTACATATACACTACACTACACTAACACATAATAAAGGGTAAAACACTACATATACACTACACTAACACATAATAAAGGGTAAAACACTATATATACACTACACTACACTAACACATAATAAAGGATAAAACACTACATATACACTACACTACACTAACACATAATAAAAGGGTAAAACACTACATATACACTACACTACACTAACACATAATAAAGGGTAAAACACTACATATACACTACACTACACTAACACATAATAAAGGGTAAAACACTACATATACACTACACTACACTAACACATAATAAAGGGTAAAACACTACATATACACTACACTACACTAACACATAATAAAGGGTAAAACACTACATATACACTACACTACACTAACACATAATAAAGAGTAAAACACTACATATACACTACACTACACTAACACATAATAAAGGGTAAAACACTACATATACACTACACTACACTAACACATAATAAAGGGTAAAACACAACATATACACTACACTACACTAACACATAATAAAGGGTAAAACACTACATATACACTACACTACACTAACACATAATAAAGGGTAAAACACTACATATACACTACACTAACACATAATAAAGGGTAAAACACTACATATACACTACACTACACTAACACATAATAAAGGATAAAACACTACATATACACTACACTAACACATAATAAAGGATAAAACACTACATATACACTACACTAACACATAATAAAGGGTAAACACTACATATACACTACACTACACTAACACACAATAAAGGATAAAACACTACATATACACTACACTAACACACAATAAAGGATAAAACACTACATATACACTACACTAACACATAATAAAGGGTAAAACACTACATATACACTACACTACACTACATATAATAAAGGGTAAAACACTACATATACACTACACTACACTAACATATAATAAAGGGTAAAACACTACATATACACTACACTAACACATAATAAAGGGTAAAACACTACATATACACTACACTACACTAACACATAATAAAGGGTAAAACACTACATATACACTACACTACACTAACACATAATAAAGGATAAAACACTACATATACACTACACTAACACATAATAAAGGGTAAAACACTACATATACACTACACTACACTAACACATAATAAAGGGTAAAACACTACATATACACTACACTACACTAACACATAATAAAGGGTAAAACACTACATATACACTACACTACACTAACACATAATAAAGGGTAAAACACTACATATACACTACACTACACTAACACATAATAAAGGGTAAAACACTACATATACACCACACTACACTAACACATAATAAAGGGTAAAACACTACATATACACTACACTACACTAACACATAATAAAGGGTAAAACACTACATATACACTACACTACACTAACACATAATAAAGGGTAAAACACTACATATACACTACACTACACTAACACATAATAAAGGGTAAAACACTACATATACACTACACTACACTAACACATAATAAAGGGTAAAACACTACATATACACTACACTACACTAACACATAATAAAGGGTAAAACACTACATATACACTACACTACACTAACACATAATAAAGGGTAAAACACTACATATACACTACACTACCACATAATAAAGGGTATAACACTACATATACATATACACTACACTAACACATAATAAAGGGTAAAACACTACATATACACTACACTACACTAACACATAATAAAGGGTAAAACACTACATATACACCACACTACACTAACACATAATAAAGGGTAAAACACTACATATACACTACACTACACTAACACATAATAAAGGGTAAAACACTACATATACACTACACTAACACATAATAAAGGGTAAAACACTACATATACACTACACTACACTAACACATAATAAAGGGTAAAACACTACATATACACTACACTAACACATAATAAAGGGTAAAACACTACATATACACTACACTACACTAACACATAATAAAGGGTAAAACACTACATATACACTACACTACACTAACACATAATAAAGAGTAAAACACTACATATACACTACACTACACTAACACATAATAAAGGGTAAACACTACATATACACTACACTACACTAACACATAATAAAGGGTAAAACACTACATATACACTACACTAACACATAATAAAGGGTAAAACACTACATATACACTACACTACACTAACATATAATAAAGGGTAAAACACTACATATACACTACACTAACACATAATAAATGGTAAAACACTACATATACACTACACTAACACATAATAAAGGGTAAAACACTACATATACACTACACTACACTAACACATAATAAAGGGTAAACACTACATATACACTACACTACACTAACACATAATAAAGGGTAAAACACCACATATACACTACACTACACTAACACATAATAAAGGGTAAAACACTACATATACACTACAATACACTAACACATAATAAAGGGTAAAACACTATATATACACTACACTACACTAACACATAATAAAGGATAAAACACTACATATACACTACACTACACTAACACATAATAAAAGGGTAAAACACTACATATACACTACACTACACTAACACATAATAAAGGGTAAAACACTACATATACACTACACTACACTAACACATAATAAAGGGTAAAACACTACATATACACTACACTACACTAACACATAATAAAGGGTAAAACACTACATATACACTACACTACACTAACACATAATAAAGGGTAAAACACTACATATACACTACACTACACTAACACATAATAAAGGGTAAATCACTACATATACACTACACTACACTAACACATAATAAAGGGTAAAACACTACATATACACTACACTACACTAACACATAATAAAGAGTAAAACACTACATATACACTACACTACACTAACACATAATAAAGGGTAAAACACTACATATACACTACACTACACTAACACATAATAAAGGGTAAAACACAACATATACACTACACTACACTAACACATAATAAAGGGTAAAACACTACATATACACTACACTACACTAACACATAATAAAGGGTAAAACACTACATATACACTACACTACACTAACACATAATAAAGGATAAAACACTACATATACACTACACTAACACATAATAAAGGATAAAACACTACATATACACTACACTAACACATAATAAAGGGTAAACACTACATATACACTACACTACACTAACACACAATAAAGGATAAAACACTACATATACACTACACTAACACACAATAAAGGATAAAACACTACATATACACTACACTAACACATAATAAAGGGTAAAACACTACATATACACTACACTACACTACATATAATAAAGGGTAAAACACTACATATACACTACACTAACACATAATAAAGGGTAAAACACTACATATACACTACACTAACACATAATAAAGGGTAAAACACTACATATACACTACACTACACTAACACATAATAAAGGGTAAAACACTACATATACACTACACTACACTAACACATAATAAAGGATAAAACACTACATATACACTACACTAACACATAATAAAGGGTAAAACACTACATATACACTACACTACACTAACACATAATAAAGGGTAAAACACTACATATACACTACACTACACTAACACATAATAAAGGGTAAAACACTACATATACACTACACTACACTAACACATAATAAAGGGTAAAACACTACATATACACTACACTACACTAACACATAATAAAGGGTAAAACACTACATATACACTACACTACACTAACACATAATAAAGGGTAAAACACTACATATACACTACACTACACTAACACATAATAAAGGGTAAAACACTACATATACACTACACTACACTAACACATAATAAAGGGTAAAACACTACATATACACTACACTACCACATAATAAAGGGTATAACACTACATATACATATACACTACACTAACACATAATAAAGGGTAAAACACTACATATACACTACACTACACTAACACATAATAAAGGGTAAAACACTACATATACACCACACTACACTAACACATAATAAAGGGTAAAACACTACATATACACTACACTACACTAACACATAATAAAGGGTAAAACACTACATATACACTACACTACACTAACACATAATAAAGGGTAAAACACTACATATACAACACACTACACTAACACATAATAAAGGGTAAAACACTACATATACACTACACTAACACATAATAAAAGGGTAAAACACTACATATACACTACACTACACTAACACATAATAAAGGGTAAAACACTACATATACACTACACTACACTAACACATAATAAAGGGTAAAACACTACATATACACTACACTAACACATAATAAAGGGTAAAACACTACATATACACTACACTACACTAACACATAATAAAGGGTAAAACACTACATATACACTACACTACACTAACACATAATAAAGGGTAAAACACTACATATACACTACACTACACTAACACATAATAAAGGGTAAAACACTACATATACACTACACTACACTAACACATAATAAAGGGTAAAACACTACATATACACTACACTACACTAACACATAATAAAGGGTAAAACACTACATATACACTACACTACACTAACACATAATAAAGGGTAAAACACTACATATACACTACACTAACACATAATAAAGGGTAAAACACTACATATACACTACACTAACACATAATAAAGGGTAAAACACTACATATACACTACACTAACACATAATAAAAGGGTAAAACACTACATATACACTACACTACACTAACACATAATAAAGGGTAAAACACTACATATACACTACACTACACTAACACATAATAAAGGGTAAAACACTACATATACACTACACTAACACATAATAAAGGGTAAAACACTACATATACACTACACTACACTAACACATAATAAAGGGTAAAACACTACATATACACTACACTACACTAACACATAATAAAGGGTAAAACACTACATATACACTACACTACACTAACACATAATAAAGGGTAAAACACTACATATACACTACACTACACTAACACATAATAAAGGGTAAAACACTACATATACACTACACTACACTAACACATAATAAAGGGTAAAACACTACATATACACTACACTACACTAACACATAATAAAGGGTAAAACACTACATATACACTACACTACACTAACACATAATAAAGGGTAAAACACTACATATACACTACACTACACTAACACATAATAAAGGGTAAAACACTACATATACACTACACTACACTAACACATAATAAAGGGTAAAACACTACATATACACTACACTACACTAACACATAATAAAGGGTAAAACACTACATATACACTACACTACACTAACACATAATAAAGGGTAAAACACTACATATACACTACACTAACACATAATAAAGGGTAAAACACTACATATACACTACACTAACACATAATAAAGGGTAAAACACTACATATACACTACACTAACACATAATAAAAGGGTAAAACACTACATATACACTACACTACACTAACACATAATAAAGGGTAAAACACTACATATACACTACACTACACTAACACATAATAAAGGGTAAAACACTACATATACACTACACTAACACATAATAAAGGGTAAAACACTACATATACACTACACTACACTAACACATAATAAAGGGTAAAACACTACATATACACTACACTACACTAACACATAATAAAGGGTAAAACACTACATATACACTACACTACACTAACACATAATAAAGGGTAAAACACTACATATACACTACACTACACTAACACATAATAAAGGGTAAAACACTACATATACACTACACTACACTAACACATAATAAAGGGTAAAACACTACATATACACTACACTACACTAACACATAATAAAGGGTAAAACACTACTGTTACGCCGAGCGCTCCGGGTCCCCGCTCCTCCCCGGAGCGCTCGCTTCACTCCCTCCGCTGCAGCGCTCCGGTCACGTCCTCTGACCCGGGGCGCTGCGATCCTGCTGCCAGCCGGGATGCGATTCGCGATGCGGGTAGCGCCCGCTCGCGATGCGCACCCCGGCTCCCCTACCTGACTCGCTCCCCGTCTGTTCTGTCCCGGCGCGCGCGGCCCCGCTCCCTAGGGCGCGCGCGCGCCGGGTCTCTGCGATTTAAAGGGCCACTGCGCCGCTGATTGGCGCAGTGGTTCCAATTAGGGTTTTCACCTGTGCACTTCCCTATATTACCTCACTTCCCTTGCACTCCCTTGCCGGATCTTGTTGCCTTAGTGCCAGTGAAAGCGTTCCTTGTGTGTTCCTTGCCTGTGTTTCCAGACCTTCTGCCGTTGCCCCTGACTACGATCCTTGCTGCCTGCCCCGACCTTCTGCTACGTCCGACCTTGCTTCTGCCTACTCCCTTGTACCGCGCCTATCTTCAGCAGCCAGAGAGGTGCCGTTGCTAGTGGATACGACCTGGTCACTACCGCCGCAGCAAGACCATCCCGCTTTGCGGCGGGCTCTGGTGAAAACCAGTAGTGGCTTAGAACCGGTCCACTAGCACGGTCCACGCCAATCCCTCTCTGGCACAGAGGATCCACTACCTGCCAGCCGGCATCGTGACAGTAGATCCGGCCATGGATCCCGCTGAAGTTCCTCTGCCAGTTGTCGCTGACCTCACCACGGTGGTCGCCCAGCAGTCACAACAGATAGCGCAACAAGGCCAACAGCTGTCTCAACTGACCGTTATGCTACAACAGTTGCTACCACAGCTTCAGCAGTCATCTCCTCCGCCAGCTCCTGCACCTCCTCCGCAGCGAGTGGCCGCTCCTGGGATACGCTTATCCTTGCCGGATAAATTTGATGGGGACTCTAAGTTTTGCCGTGGTTTTCTTTCCCAATGTTCCCTGCATCTGGAGATGATGTCGGACCTGTTTCCCACTGAAAGGTCTAAGGTGGCTTTCGTAGTCAGCCTTCTGTCCGGAAAAGCTCTGTCATGGGCCACACCGCTCTGGGACCGCAATGACCCCGTCACTGCCTCTGTACACTCCTTCTTCTCGGAAATCCGAAGTGTCTTTGAGGAACCTGCCCGAGCCTCTTCTGCTGAGACTGCCCTGTTGAACCTGGTCCAGGGTAATTCTTCCGTTGGCGAGTATGCCGTACAATTCCGTACACTTGCTTCAGAATTGTCCTGGAATAATGAGGCCCTCTGCGCGACCTTCAAAAAAGGCCTATCCAGCAACATTAAAGATGTTCTGGCCGCACGAGAAATTCCTGCTAATCTACATGAACTTATTCACCTAGCCACTCGCATTGACATGCGTTTTTCTGAAAGGCGTCAGGAACTCCGCCAAGATATGGACTCTGTTCGCACGAGGCGTTTCGTCTCCTCGGCTCCTCTCTCCTCTGGTCCCCTGCAATCTGTTCCTGTGCCTCCCGCCGTGGAGGCTATGCAGGTCGACCGGTCTCGCCTGACACCTCAAGAGAGGACACGACGCCGTATGGAGAACCTCTGCCTGTACTGTGCTAGTACCGAACACTTCCTGAGGGATTGTCCTATCCGTCCTCCCCGCCTGGAAAGACGTACGCTGACTCCGCACAAAGGTGAGACAGTCCTTGATGTCTACTCTGCTTCTCCACGTCTTACTGTGCCTGTGCGGATGTCTGCCTCTGCCTTCTCCTTCTCTACAGTGGCCTTCTTGGATTCCGGATCTGCAGGAAATTTTATTTTGGCCTCTCTCGTCAACAGGTTCAACATCCCAGTGACCAGTCTCGCCAGACCCCTCTACATCAATTGTGTAAATAATGAAAGACTGGACTGTACCATACGTTTCCGCACGGAGCCCCTTCTTATGAGCATCGGATCTCATCATGAGAGGATTGAACTTTTGGTCCTCCCCAATTGCACCTCGGAGATTCTTCTTGGACTTCCCTGGCTTCAACTTCATTCCCCAACCCTGGATTGGTCCACTGGGGAGATCAAGAGTTGGGGGTCCTCTTGTTCCAAGAACTGTCTAAAACCGGTTCCCAGTAACCCTTGCCGTAACTCTGTGGTTCCTCCAGTAACCGGTCTCCCTAAGGCCTATATGGACTTCGCGGATGTTTTCTGCAAAAAACAAGCTGAGACTCTACCTCCTCACAGGCCTTATGATTGCCCTATCGACCTCCTCCCGGGTACTACTCCACCCCGGGGCAGAATTTATCCTCTCTCTGCCCCAGAGACTCTTGCCATGTCCGAATACGTCCAGGAGAATCTAAAAAAGGGCTTTATCCGTAAATCCTCCTCTCCTGCCGGAGCCGGATTTTTCTTTGTGTCCAAAAAAGATGGCTCCCTACGTCCTTGCATTGACTACCGCGGTCTTAATAAAATCACGGTTAAGAACCGCTACCCCTTACCCCTCATCTCTGAACTCTTTGATCGCCTCCAAGGTGCCCACATCTTCACTAAATTGGACTTAAGAGGCGCCTATAACCTCATCCGCATCAGAGAGGGGGACGAGTGGAAAACGGCATTTAACACCAGAGATGGACACTTTGAGTATCTGGTCATGCCCTTTGGACTGTGCAATGCCCCTGCCGTCTTCCAAGACTTTGTCAATGAAATTTTTCGGGATCTGTTATACTCCTGTGTTGTGGTATATCTGGACGATATCCTAATTTTTTCTGCCAATCTAGAAGAACACCGCCAGCATGTCCGTATGGTTCTTCAGAGACTTCGTGACAACCAACTCTATGCCAAAATTGAGAAATGTCTGTTTGAATGCCAATCTCTTCCTTTTCTAGGATATTTGGTCTCTGGCCAGGGACTACGGATGGATCCAGACAAACTCTCTGCCGTCTTAGATTGGCCACGCCCCTCCGGACTCCGTGCCATCCAACGCTTTTTGGGGTTCGCCAATTATTACAGGCAATTTATTCCACATTTTTCTACCATTGTGGCTCCTATCGTGGCTTTAACCAAGAAAAATGCTGATCCCAAGTCCTGGCCTCCTCAAGCAGAAGACTCCTTTAAACGACTCAAGTCTGCCTTTTCTTCGGCTCCCGTGCTCTCCAGACCTGACCCTTCCAAACCCTTCCTATTGGAGGTTGATGCCTCCTCAGTAGGAGCTGGAGCTGTTCTTCTACAAAAAAATCCTTCCGGGCATGCTGTCACTTGTGGTTTTTTCTCTAGGACCTTCTCTCCAGCGGAGAGAAACTACTCCATCGGGGATCGAGAGCTTCTAGCCATTAAATTAGCACTTGAGGAATGGAGGCATCTGCTGGAGGGATCAAGTTCTCCTGTTATTATCTACACCGACCACAAGAACCTCTCCTACCTCCAGTCGGCCCAACGGCTGAATCCTCGCCAGGCCCGGTGGTCTCTGTTCTTTGCCCGATTTAATTTTGAGATTCACTTTCGTCCTGCCGATAAGAACATTAGGGCCGATGCTCTCTCTCGTTCCTCGGATGCCTCAGAAGTTGATCTCCCTCCGCAACACATCATTCCACCTGACTGCCTGATCTCCACTTCTCCTGCCTCCATCAGGCAGACTCCTCCAGGAAAGACCTTTGTTTCTCCACGCCAACGCCTCGGAATCCTCAAATGGGGTCACTCCTCCCATCTCGCAGGTCATGCGGGCATCAAGAAATCTGTGCAACTCATCTCCCGCTTCTATTGGTGGCCGACTCTGGAGACGGATGTTGGGGACTTTGTGCGAGCCTGCACTATCTGTGCCCGGGATAAGACTCCTCGCCAGAAGCCCGCTGGTTTTCTTCATCCTCTGCCTGTCCCCGAACAGCCTTGGTCTCTGATTGGTATGGATTTTATTACTGATTTACCCCCTTCCCGTGGCAACACCGTTATTTGGGTGGTCGTTGATCGATTCTCCAAAATGGCACATTTCATCCCTCTTCCTGGTCTTCCTTCTGCGCCTCAGTTGGCTAAACAATTTTTTGTACACATTTTTCGTCTTCACGGGTTGCCTACGCAGATTGTCTCGGATAGAGGGGTCCAATTCGTGTCTAAATTCTGGAGGGCTCTCTGTAAACAACTCAAGATTAAATTAAATTTTTCCTCTGCATATCATCCCCAGTCCAATGGACAAGTAGAAAGAATTAACCAGATCTTGGGTGATTATTTGCGACATTTTGTTTCCTCCCGCCAGGATGACTGGGCAGATCTCCTTCCATGGGCCGAATTTTCGTATAACTTCAGGGTCTCTGAATCTTCCTCCAAATCCCCATTTTTCGTGGTGTACGGCCGTCACCCTCTTCCCCCCCTCCCTACCCCCTTGCCCTCTGGTCTGCCCGCTGTGGATGAAATTTCTCGTGACCTTTCCATTATATGGAGAGAGACCCAAAATTCTCTCTTACAGGCTTCTTCACGCATGAAGAGGTTCGCGGATAAGAAAAGAAGAGCTCCCCCCGTTTTTTCCCCTGGAGACAAGGTATGGCTCTCCGCTAAATATGTCCGCTTCCGTGTCCCTAGCTACAAGTTGGGACCACGCTATCTTGGTCCTTTCAAAATTTTGTGTCAAATTAATCCTGTCTCTTATAAACTTCTTCTTCCTCCTTCTCTTCGTATCCCTAATGCCTTTCACGTCTCTCTTCTCAAACCACTCATCCTCAACCGTTTTTCTCCCAAATCTGTTCCTCCCACTCCTGTTTCCGGCTCCTCGGACGTCTTCTCGGTCAAGGAAATTTTGGCTGCCAAAAAGGTCAGAGGGAAAAATTTTTTTTTAGTAGACTGGGAGGGTTGTGGTCCTGAAGAGAGATCCTGGGAACCTGAGGACAAGCATCTTGACAAAAGTCTGCTCCTCAGGTTCTCAGGCTCCAAGAAGAGGGGGAGACCCAAGGGGGGGGGTACTGTTACGCCGAGCGCTCCGGGTCCCCGCTCCTCCCCGGAGCGCTCGCTTCACTCCCTCCGCTGCAGCGCTCCGGTCACGTCCTCTGACCCGGGGCGCTGCGATCCTGCTGCCAGCCGGGATGCGATTCGCGATGCGGGTAGCGCCCGCTCGCGATGCGCACCCCCGGCTCCCCTACCTGACTCGCTCCCCGTCTGTTCTGTCCCGGCGCGCGCCCGGCCCCGCTCCCTAGGGCGCGCGCGCGCCGGGTCTCTGCGATTTAAAGGGCCACTGCGCCGCTGATTGGCGCAGTGGTTCCAATTAGGGTTTTCACCTGTGCACTTCCCTATATCACCTCACTTCCCCTGCACTCCCTTGCCGGATCTTGTTGCCTTAGTGCCAGTGAAAGCGTTCCTTGTGTGTTCCTTGCCTGTGTTTCCAGACCTTCTGCCGTTGCCCCTGACTACGATCCTTGCTGCCTGCCCCGACCTTCTGCTACGTCCGACCTTGCTTCTGCCTACTCCCTTGTACCGCGCCTATCTTCAGCAGCAGAGAGGTTGAGCCGTTGCTAGTGGATACGACCTGGTCATACCGCCGCAGCAAGACCATCCCGCTTTGCGGCGGGCTCTGGTGAAAACCAGTAGTGACTTAGAACCGTCCACTAGCACGGTCCACGCCAATCCCTCTCTGGCACAGAGGGTCCACTACCTGCCAGCCGGCATCGTGACAACTACATATACACTACACTAACACATAATAAAGGTAAAACACTACATATACACTACACTACACTAACACATAATAAAGGGTAAAACACTACATATACACTACACTACACTAACACATAATAAAGGGTAAAACACTACATATACACTACACTAACACATAATAAAGGGTAAAACACAACATATACACTACACTACACTAACACATAATAAAGGGTAAAACACTACATATACACCTACACTACACTAACACATAATAAAGGGTAAAACACTACATATACACTACACTACACTAACACATAATAAAGGTAAAACACTACATATACACTACACTACACTAACACATAATAAAGGGTAAAACACTACATATACACTACACTACACTAACACATAATAAAGAGTAAAACACTACATATACACTACACTACACTAACACATAATAAAGGGTAAAACACTACATATACACTACACTAACACATAATAAAGGGTAAAACACAACATATACACTACACTAACACATAATAAAGGGTAAAACACTACATATACACTACACTAACACATAATAAAGGGTAAAAACACTACATATACCCTACACTACACTAACACATAATAAAGGGTAAAACACTACATATACAATACACTACACTAACACATAATAAAGGGTAAAACACTACATATACACTACACTACACTAACACATAATAAAGGGTAAAACACAACATATACATCTACACTACACTAACACATAATAAAGGGTAAAACACTACATATACACTACACTACACTAAGACATAATAAAGGGTAAAACACTACATATACACTACACTACACTAACACATAATAAAGGGTAAAACACTACATATACACTACACTACACTAACACATAATAAAGGGTAAAACACTACATATACACTACACTACACTAACTAACACATAATAAAGGGTAAAACACTACATATACACTACACTACACTAACACATAATAAAGGGTAAAACACTACATATACACTACACTACACTAACACATAATAAAGAGTAAAACACTACATATACACTACACTACACTAACACATAATAAAGGGTAAACACTACATATACACTACACTACACTAACACATAATAAAGGTAAAACACTACATATACACTACACTAACACATAATAAAGGGTAAAACACTACATATACACTACACTACACTAACATATAATAAAGGGTAAAACACTACATATACACTACACTAACACATAATAAATGGTAAAACACTACATATACACTACACTACACTAACACATAATAAAGGGTAAAACACTACATATACACTACAATACACTAACACATAATAAAGGGTAAAACACTATATATACACTACACTACACTAACACATAATAAAGGGTAAAACACTACATATACATCTACACTACACTAACACATAATAAAGGGTAAAACACTACATATACACTACACTACACTAACACATAATAAAGGGTAAAACACTACATATACACTACACTAACACATAATAAAGGGTAAAACACTACATATACACTACACTACACTAACACATAATAAAGAGTAAAACACTACATATACACTACACTACACTAACACATAATAAAGGGTAAAACACTACATATACACTACACTAACACATAATAAGAGGGTAAAACACAACATATACACTACACTACACTAACACATAATAAAGGGTAAAAACACAACATATACACTACACTAACACATAATAAAGGGTAAAACACTACATATACACTACACTAACACATAATAAAGGGTAAAACACTACATATACCCTACACTACACTAACACATAATAAAGGGTAAAACACTACATATACAATACACTACACTAACACATAATAAAGGGTAAAACACTACATATACACTACACTACACTAACACATAATAAAGGGTAAAACACAACATATACATCTACACTACACTAACACATAATAAAGGTAAAAACACTACATATACACTACACTACACTAAGACATAATAAAGGGTAAAACACTACATATACACTACACTACACTAACACATAATAAAGGGTAAAACACTACATATACACTACACTACACTAACACATAATAAAGGGTAAAACACTACATATACACTACACTACACTAACACATAATAAAGGGTAAAACACTACATATACACTACACTACACTAACACATAATAAAGGGTAAAACACTACATATACACTACACTACACTAACACATAATAAAGAGTAAAACACTACATATACACTACACTACACTAACACATAATAAAGGGTAAACACTACATATACACTACACTACACTAACACATAATAAAGGGTAAAACACTACATATACACTACACTAACACATAATAAAGGGTAAAACACTACATATACACTACACTACACTAACATATAATAAAGGGTAAAACACTACATATACACTACACTAACACATAATAAATGGTAAAACACTACATATACACTACACTACACTAACACATAATAAAGGGTAAAACACTACATATACACTACAATACACTAACACATAATAAAGGGTAAAACACTATATATACACTACACTACACTAACACATAATAAAGGGTAAAACACTACATATACATCTACACTACACTAACACATAATAAAGGATAAAACACTACATATACACTACACTACACTAACACATAATAAAGGATAAAACACTACATATACACTACACTACACTAACACATAATAAAGGATAAAACACTACATATACACTACACTAACACATAATAAAGGGTAAAACACTACATATACACTACACTACACTAACACATAATAAAGGGTAAAACACTATATATACACTACACATAAAAAAAGGGTAAAACACTACATATACACTACACTACACTAACACATAATAAAGGGTAAAACACTATATATACACTACACTTACACTAACACATAATAAAGGGTAAAACACTACATATACACTACACTACACTAACACATAATAAAGGGTAAATCACTACATATACACTACACTACACTAACACATAATAAAGGGTAAAACACTACATATACACTACACTACACTAACACATAATAAAGGGTAAAACACTACATATACACTACACTAACACATAATAAAGGGTAAAACACTACATATACACTACACTACACATAAAAAAGGGTAAAACACTACATATACACTACACTACACTAACATATAATAAAGGGTAAAACACTACATATACACAACACTACACTAACATATAATAAAGGGTAAAACACTACATATACACTACACTACACTAACACATAATAAAGGGTAAAACACTACATATACACTACACTACATTAACACATAATAAAGGGTAAAACACTACATATACACTACACTACACTAACACATAATAAAGGGTAAAACACTACATATACACTACACTACACTAACACATAATAAAGGGTAAAACACTACATATACACTACACTACACTAACACATAATAAAGGGTAAAACACTACATATACACTACACTACACTAACACATAATAAAGGGTAAAACACTACATATACACTACACTACACTAACACGTAATAAAGGGTAAAACACTACATATACACTACACTACACTAACACATAATAAAGGGTAAAACACTACATATACACTACACTACACTAACACATAATAAAGGGTAAAACACTACATATACACTACACTACACTAACATATAATAAAGGGGTAAAACACAACATATACACTACACTACCACATAATAAAGGGTAAAACACAACATATACACTACACTACACTAACACATAATAAAGGGTAAAACACTACATATACAATACACTACACTAACACATAATAAAGGGTAAAACACTACATATACACTACACTACACTAACACATAATAAAGGGTAAAACACTACATATACACTACACTACCTACATAATAAAGGGTAAAACACTACATATACACTACACTACCACATAATAAAGGGTAAAACACTACATATACACTACACTACACTAACACATAATAAAGGGTAAAACACTACATATACACTACACTACACTAACACATAATAAAGGGGTAAAACACTACATATACACTACACTACACTAACACATAATAAAGAGTAAAACACTACATATACACTACACTACACTAACACATAATAAAGGGTAAAACACTACATATACATATACACTACACTAACACATAATAAAGGGTAAAACACTACATATACATTACACTACACTAACACATAATAAAGGGTAAAACACTACATATACACTACACTACACTAACACATAATAAAGGGTAAAACACTACATATACACTACACTACACTAACACATAATAAAGGGTAAAACACTACATATACACACACTAACACATAATAAAGGGTAAAACACTACATATACATATACACTACACTAACACATAATAAAGGGTAAAACACTACATATACACTACACTACACTAACACATAATAAAGGGTAAAACACTACATATACACTACACTACACTAACACTTAATAAAGGGTAAAACACTACATATACACTACACTACACTAACACATAATAAAGGGTAAAACACTACATATACACTACACTACACTAACACATAATAAAGGGTAAAACACTACATATACACTACACTACACTAACATATAATAAAGGGTAAAACACAACATATACACTACACTACCACATTAATAAAGGGTAAAACACAACATATACACTACACTAACACATAATAAAGGGTAAAAACACTACATATACACTACACTACACTAACACATAATAAAGGGTAAAACACTACATATACACTACACTACACTAACACATAATAAAGGGTAAAACACTACATATACACTACACTACACTAACATATAATAAAGGGTAAAACACAACATATACACTACACTAACACATAATAAAGGGTAAAACACTACATATACACTACACTACACTAACATATAATAAAGCGTAAAACCACTACATATACACTACAATACACTAACACATAATAAAGGGTAAACACTACATATACACTACACTACACTAACATATAATAAAGGGTAAAACACTACATATACACTACACTACACTAACAACATAATAAAGGGTAAAACACTACATATACACTACACTAACACATAATAAAGGGTAAAACACTACATATACAACTACACTAACACATAATAAAGGGTAAAACACTACATATACACTACACTACACTAACACATAATAAAGGGTAAAACACTACATATACACTACACTACACTAACACATAATAAAGGGTAAAACACTACATATAACACTACACTAACACATAATAAAGGGTAAAACACTACATATACACTACACTACACTAACCTATAATAAAGGGTAAAACACTACATATACACTACACTACACTAACACATAATAAAGGTAAAACACCTACATATACACTACACTACACTAACACATAATAAAGGGTAAAACACTACATATACACTACACTACACTAACATATAATAAAGGGTAAAACACTACATATACACTCACTAACACATAATAAAGGGTAAACACTACATATACACTACCACTAACACATAATAAAGGTAAACATTCACTACCTACACTACACTAACACATAATAAAGGGTAAAACACTACATATACACTACACTACCTAACACATAATAAAGGGTAAACACTACATATACACTACACTACACTAACACATAATAAAAGGGTAAAACACTACATATACACTACACTACACTAACACATAATAAAGGGTAAAACACTACATATACACTACACTACACTAACACATAATAAAGGGTAAACACTACATATACACTACACTACACTAACACATAATAAAGGGTAAAACACTACATATACACTACACTACACTAACACATAATAAAGGGTAAAACACTACATATACACTACACTACACTAACACATAATAAAGGGTAAAACACTACATATACACTACACTACACTAACACATAATAAAGGGTAAAACACTACATATACACTACACTACACTAACACATAATAAAGGGTAAAATCACTACATATACACTACTACTACACTAACACATAATAAAGGGTAAAACACTACATATACACTACACTACACTAACACATAATAAAGGGTAAAACACTACATATACACTACACTACACTAACACATAATAAAGGGTAAAACACTACATATACACTACACTACACTAACATATAATAAAGGGTAAAACACTACATATACACTACACTACACTAACACATAATAAAGGGTAAAACACTACATATACACTACACTACACTAACACATAATAAAGGGTAAAACACTACATATACACTACACTACACTAACACATAATAAAGGGTAAAACACTACATATACACTACACTAACACTTAATAAAGGGTAAAACACTACATATACACTACACTACACTAACACATAATAAGGGTAAAA
>NW_026609598.1:0-28393 GCF_029499605.1 Hyla sarda | reverse complement strand
GTATACTACTAGAGATCAGTAAGAACCCTAATACACTGTATACTACTAGAGATCAGTAATAACCCTAATACACTGTATAATAGACATCAGTAATAACCCTAATACACTGTATACTACTAGAGATCAGTAATAACCCTAATACACTGTATACTACTAGAGATCAGTAATAACCCCAATACACTGTATACTACTAGAGATCAGTAATAACCCTAATACACTGTATAATAGAGATCATTAATAACCCTAATACACTGTATACTACTAGAGATCAGTAATAATCCTAATACACTGTATACTACTAGAGATCAGTAAGAACCCCCAATACACTGTATACTACTAGAGATCAGTAATAACCCTAATACACTGTATACTACTAGAGATCAGTAATAACCCTAATACACTGTATACTACTAGAGATCAGTAAGAACCCCAATACACTGTATACTACTAGAGATCAGTAATAACCCTAATACACTGTATACTACTAGAGATCAGTAACAACCCTAATACACTGTTTACTACTAGAGATCAGTAATAACCCTAATACACAGTTTATTACTAGAGATCAGTAATAACCCTAATACACTGTATTATAGAGATCAGTAATAACCCTAATACACTGTATACTACTAGAGATCAGTAATAACCCCAATACACTGTATACTACTAGAGATCAGTAATAACCCTAATACACTGTATACTACTAGAGATCAGTAATAACCCTAATACACTGTATAATAGAGATCAGTAATAACCCTAATACACTGTATACTACTAGAGATCAGTAATAACCCTAATACACTGTATACTACTAGAGATCAGTAATAACCCTAATACACTGTATAATAGAGATCAGTAATAACCCTAATACATTGTATACTACTAGAGATCAGTAATAACCCTAATACACTGTATAATAGAGATCAGTAATAACCCTAATACACTGTATACTACTAGAGATCAGTAATAACCCTAATACACTGTATAATAGAGATCAGTAATAACCCTAATACACTGTATACTACTAGAGATCAGTAATAACCCTAATACACTGTATACTACTAGAGATCAGTAATAACCCTAATACACTGTATAATAGAGATCAGTAATAACCCTAATACATTGTATACTACTAGAGATCAGTAATAACCCTAATACACTGTATAATAGAGATCAGTAATAAACACTAATACACTGTATACTACTAGAGATCAGTAATAACACTAATACACTGTATACTACTAGAGATCAGTAATAACCCTAATACATTGTATACTAATAGAGATCAGTAATAACACTAATACACTGTATACTACTAGAAATCAGTAATAACCCTAATACACTGTATACTACTAGAGATCAGTAATAACCTTAATACACTGTATACTACTAGAGCTCAGTAATAACCCTAATACAGTGTATAATAGAGATCAGTAATAACCCTAATACACCGTATAATAGAGATCAGTAATAACCCTAATACACTGTATACTACTAGAGATCAGTAATAACCCTAATACACTGTATAATAAAGATCAGTAATAACCCTAATACACTGTATACTACTAAAGATCAGTAATAACCCTTATACACTGTATACTACTAGAGATCAGTAAGAACCCCAATACACTGTATACTACTAGAGATCAGTAATAACCCTAATACACTGTATACTACTAGAGATCAGTAATAACTCTAATACACTGTTTACTACTAGAGATCAGTAATAACCCTAATACACTGTATACTACTAGAGATCAGTAATAACCCTAATACACTGTATACTACAAGAGATCAGTAATAACCCTAATACACTGTATACTACTAGAGATCAGAGATAACCCTAATACTCTGTATACTACTAGAGATCAGTAATAACCCTAATACACTGTATACTACTAGAGATCAGTAATAACCCTAATACACTGTATAATAGAGATCAGTAATAACCCCAATACACTGTATACTACTAGAGATCAGTAATAACCCTAATACACTGTATACTACTAGAGATCAGTAATAACCCTAATACACTGTATAATAGAGATCAGTAATAACCCTAATACACTGTATACTACTAGAGATCAGTAATAACCCTAATACACTGTATACTACTAGAGATCAGTAATAACCCTAATACACTGTATAATAGAGATCAGTAATAACCCTAATACACTGTATAATAGAGATCAGTAATAACCCCAATACACTGTATACTACTAGAGATCAGTAATAACCCTAATACACTGTATACTACTAGAGATCAGTAATAACCCTAATACACTGTATACTACTAGAGATCAGTAATAACCCTTAATACACTGTATAATAGAGATCAGTAATAACCCTAATACACTGTATAATAGAGATCAGTAATAACCCCAATACACTGTATACTACTAGAGATCAGTAATAACCCTAATACACTGTATACTACTAGAGATCAGTAATAACCCCAATACACTGCATACTACTAGAGATCAGTAATAACCCTAATACACTGTATACTACTAGAGATCAGTAAGAACCCCAATACACTGTATACTACTAGAGATCAGTAATAACCCTAATACACTGTATACTACTAGAGATCAGTAATAACCCCAATACACTGTATACTACTAGAGATCAGTAATAACCCTAATACACTGTATACTACTAGAGATCAGTAATAACCCCCAATACACTGTATACTA
The DNA here is from genome assembly GCF_029499605.1 of Hyla sarda. Taxonomy (NCBI): domain Eukaryota; kingdom Metazoa; phylum Chordata; class Amphibia; order Anura; family Hylidae; genus Hyla; species Hyla sarda. Next base: position 25,697 of record NW_026609598.1, on the reverse strand, counting down.
CTAGAGATCAGTAATAACCCTAATACATTGTATACTACTAAAGATCAGTAATAACCCTAATACACTGTATACTACTAGAGATCAGTAATAACCCTAATACACTGTATAATAGACATCAGTAATAACCCTAATACACTGTATACTACTAGAGATCAGTAATAACCCTAATACACTGTATACTACTAGAGATCAGTAATAACCCTAATACACTGTATACTACTAGAGATCAGTAATAACCCTAATACACTGTATACTACTAGAGATCAGTAATAACCCTAATACACTGTATACTACTAGAGATCAGTAATAACCCTAATACACTGTATAATTAGAGATCAGTAATAACCCTAATACACTGTATACTACTAGAGATCAGTAATAACCCTAATACACTGTATAATAGACATCAGTAATAACCCTAATACACTGTATACTACTAGAGATCAGTAATAACCCTAATACACTGTATACTACTAGAGATCAGTAATAACCCTAATACACTGTATAATAAAGATCAGTAATAACCCTAATACACTGTATACTACTAGAGATCAGTAATAACCCTAATACATTGTACTAATAGAGATCAGTAATAACCCTAATACACTGTATAATAGACATCAGTAATAACCTTAATACACTGTATACTACTAGAGATCAGTAATAACCCCAATACACTGTATACTACTAGAGATCAGTAATAACCCTAATACACTGTATACTACTAGAGATCAGTAATAACCCTAATACACTGTATACTACTAGAGATCAGTAATAACCCTAATACACTGTATACTACTAGAGATCAGTAATAACCCCAATACACTGTATACTACTAGAGATCAGTAATAACCCTAATACACTGTATACTACTAGAGATCAGTAATAACCCTAATACACTGTATAATAGAGATCAGTAATAACCCTAATACACTGTATACTACTAGAGATCAGTAATAACCCTAATACACTGTATACTACTAGAGATCAGTAATAACCCCAATACACTGTATACTACTAGAGATCAGTAATAACCCTAATACACTGTATACTACTAGAGATCAGTAATAACCCTAATACACTGTATACTACTAGAGATCAGTAATAACCCTAATACACTGTATACTACTAGAGATCAGTAATAACCCTAATACACTGTATACTACTAGAGATCAGTAATAACCCCAATACACTGTATACTACTAGAGATCAGTAATAACCCTAATACACTGTATACTACTAGAGATCAGTAATAACCCTAATACATTGTATACTACTAGAGATCAGTAATAACCCTAATACATTGTATACTACTAGAGATCAGTAATAACCCTAATACATTGTATAATAGAGATCAGTAATAACCCTAATACACTGTATAATAGACATCAATAATAACCCTAATACACTAATACATTGTATACTACTAGAGATCAGTAATAACCCCAATACACTGTATACTACTAGAGATCAGTAATAACCCTAATACACTGTACAATAGAGATCAGTAATAACCCTAATACACTGTATACTACTAGAGATCAGTAATAACACTAATACACTGTATACTCTAGAGATCAGTAATAACCCTAATACACTGTATAATAGAGATCAGTAATAACCCTAATACACTGTATACTACTAGAGATCAGTAATAACCCCAATACACTGTATACTACTAGAGATCAGTAATAACCCTAATACACTGTATACTACTAGAGATCAGTAATAACCCTAATACACTGTATACTACTAGAGATCAGTAATAACCCTAATACACTGTATACTACTAGAGATCAGTAATAACCCCAATACACTGTATACTACTAGAGATCAGTAATAACCCTAATACACTGTATAATAGAGATCAGTAATAACCCTAATACACTGTATACTACTAGAGATCAGTAATAACCCTAATACACTGTATAATAGAGATCAGTAATAACCCTAATACACTGTATACTACTAGAGATCAGTAATAACCCTAATACACTGTATAACTAGACATCAGTAATAACCCTAATACACTGTATACTACTAGAGATCAGTAATAACCCTAATACACTGTATACTACTAGAGATCAGTAATAACCCTAATACACTGTATAATAAAGATCAGTAATAACACTAATACACTGTATACTACTAGAGATCAGTAATAACCCTAATACATTGTATAATAGAGATCAGTAATAACCCTAATACACTGTATACTACTAGAGATCAGTAATAACCCTAATACTCTGTATACTACTAGAGATCAGTAATAACCCCAATACACTGTATACTACTAGAGATCAGTAATAACCCTAATACACTGTATACTACTAGAGATCAGTAATAACCCTAATACACTGTATACTTCTAGAGATCAGTAATAACCCTAATACACTGTATACTACTAGAGATCAGTAATAACCCTAATACACTGTACTAATAGAGATCAGTAATAACCCTAATACACTGTATACTACTAGAGATCAGTAATAACACTAATACACTGTATACTACTAGAGATCAGTAATAACCCTAATACACTGTATAATAGAGATCAGTAATAACCCTAATACACTGTATACTACTAGAGATCAGTAATAACCCTAATACACTGTATACTACTAGAGATCAGTAATAACCCTAATACACTGTATACTACTAGAGATCAGTAATAACCCTAATACACTGTATAATAGAGATCAGTAATAACCCTAATACACTGTATACTACTAGAGATCAGTAATAACCCTAATACACTGTATAATAGACATCAGTAATAACCCTAATACACTGTATACTACTAGAGATCAGTAATAACCCTAATACACTGTATACTACTAGAGATCAGTAATAACCCTAATACACTGTATAATAAAGATCAGTAATAACACTAATACACTGTATACTACTAGAGATCAGTAATAACCCTAATACATTGTATAATAGAGATCAGTAATAACCCTAATACACTGTATACTACTAGAGATCAGTAATAACCCTAATACTCTGTATACTACTAGAGATCAGTAATAACCCCAATACACTGTATACTACTAGAGATCAGTAATAACCCTAATACACTGTATACTACTAGAGATCAGTAATAACCCCAATACACTGTATACTACTAGAGATCAGTAATAACCCTAATACACTGTATACTACTAGAGATCAGTAATAACCCTAATACACTGTATAATAAAGATCAGTAATAACACTAATACACTGTATACTACTAGAGATCAGTAATAACCCTAATACATTGTATAATAGAGATCAGTAATAACCCTAATACACTGTATACTACTAGAGATCAGTAATAACCCTAATACTCTGTATACTACTAGAGATCAGTAATAACCCCAATACACTGTATACTACTAGAGATCAGTAATAACCCTAATACACTGTATACTACTAGAGATCAGTAATAACCCCAATACACTGTATACTACTAGAGATCAGTAATAACCCTAATACACTGTATACTACTAGAGATCAGTAATAACCCTAATACACTGTATAATAAAGATCAGTAATAACACTAATACACTGTATACTACTAGAGATCAGTAATAACCCTAATACATTGTATAATAGAGATCAGTAATAACCCTAATACACTGTATACTACTAGAGATCAGTAATAACCCTAATACTCTGTATACTACTAGAGATCAGTAATAACCCCAATACACTGTATACTACTAGAGATCAGTAATAACCCTAATACACTGTATACTACTAGAGATCAGTAATAACCCCAATACACTGTATACTACTAGAGATCAGTAATAACCCTAATACACTGTATACTACTAGAGATCAGTAATAACCCTAATACACTGTATACTACTAGAGATCAGTAATAACCCTAATACACTGTACAATAGAGATCAGTAATAACCCTAATACACTGTATACTACTAGAGATCAGTAATAACACTAATACACTGTATACTACTAGAGATCAGTAATAACCCCAATACACTGTATAATAGACATCAGTAATAACCCTAATACACTGTATACTACTAGAGATCAGTAATAACCCTAATACACTGTATAATAGAGATCAGTAATAACCCTAATACACTGTATACTACTAGAGATCAGTAATAACCCTAATACACTGTATAATAGAGATCAGTAATAACCCTAATACACTGTATACTACTAGAGATCAGTAATAACCCTAATACACTGTATACTACTAGAGATCAGTAATAACCCCAATACACTGTATACTACTAGAGATCAGTAATAACCCTAATACACTGTATAATAGAGATCAGTAATAACCCTAATACACTGTATACTACTAGAGATCAGTAATAACCCTAATACACTGTATAATAGAGATCAGTAATAACCCTAATACACTGTATACTACTAGAGATCAGTAATAACCCTAATACACTGTATAATAGACATCAGTAATAACCCTAATACACTGTATACTACTAGAGATCAGTAATAACCCTAATACACTGTATACTACTAGAGATCAGTAATAACCCTAATACACTGTATAATAAAGATCAGTAATAACACTAATACACTGTATACTACTAGAGATCAGTAATAACCCTAATACATTGTATAATAGAGATCAGTAATAACCCTAATACACTGTATACTACTAGAGATCAGTAATAACCCTAATACTCTGTATACTACTAGAGATCAGTAATAACCCCAATACACTGTATACTACTAGAGATCAGTAATAACCCTAATACACTGTATACTACTAGAGATCAGTAATAACCCTAATACACTGTATACTACTAGAGATCAGTAATAACCCTAATACACTGTACAATAGAGATCAGTAATAACCCTAATACACTGTATACTACTAGAGATCAGTAATAACACTAATACACTGTATACTACTAGAGATCAGTAATAACCCTAATACACTGTATAATAGAGATCAGTAATAACCCTAATACACTGTATACTACTAGAGATCAGTAATAACCCTAATACACTGTATACTACTAGAGATCAGTAATAACCCCAATACACTGTATACTACTAGAGATCAGTAATAACCCTAATACACTGTATAATAGACATCAGTAATAACCCTAATACACTGTATACTACTAGAGATCAGTAATAACCCTAATACACTGTATAATAGACATCAGTAATAACCCTAATACACTGTATACTACTAGAGATCAGTAATAACCCTAATACACTGTATACTACTAGAGATCAGTAATAACCCTAATACACTGTATAATAAAGATCAGTAATAACACTAATACACTGTATACTACTAGAGATCAGTAATAACCCTAATACATTGTATAATAGAGATCAGTAATAACCCTAATACACTGTATACTACTAGAGATCAGTAATAACCCTAATACTCTGTATACTACTAGAGATCAGTAATAACCCCAATACACTGTATACTACTAGAGATCAGTAATAACCCTAATACACTGTATACTACTAGAGATCAGTAATAACCCCAATACACTGTATACTACTAGAGATCAGTAATAACCCTAATACACTGTATACTACTAGAGATCAGTAATAACCCTAATACACTGTATAATAAAGATCAGTAATAACACTAATACACTGTATACTACTAGAGATCAGTAATAACCCTAATACATTGTATAATAGAGATCAGTAATAACCCTAATACACTGTATACTACTAGAGATCAGTAATAACCCTAATACTCTGTATACTACTAGAGATCAGTAATAACCCCAATACACTGTATACTACTAGAGATCAGTAATAACCCTAATACACTGTATACTACTAGAGATCAGTAATAACCCCAATACACTGTATACTACTAGAGATCAGTAATAACCCTAATACACTGTATACTACTAGAGATCAGTAATAACCCTAATACACTGTATAATAAAGATCAGTAATAACACTAATACACTGTATACTACTAGAGATCAGTAATAACCCTAATACATTGTATAATAGAGATCAGTAATAACCCTAATACACTGTATACTACTAGAGATCAGTAATAACCCTAATACTCTGTATACTACTAGAGATCAGTAATAACCCCAATACACTGTATACTACTAGAGATCAGTAATAACCCTAATACACTGTATACTACTAGAGATCAGTAATAACCCCAATACACTGTATACTACTAGAGATCAGTAATAACCCTAATACACTGTATACTACTAGAGATCAGTAATAACCCTAATACACTGTATACTACTAGAGATCAGTAATAACCCTAATACACTGTACAATAGAGATCAGTAATAACCCTAATACACTGTATACTACTAGAGATCAGTAATAACACTAATACACTGTATACTACTAGAGATCAGTAATAACCCCAATACACTGTATAATAGACATCAGTAATAACCCTAATACACTGTATACTACTAGAGATCAGTAATAACCCTAATACACTGTATAATAGAGATCAGTAATAACCCTAATACACTGTATACTACTAGAGATCAGTAATAACCCCAATACACTGTATACTACTAGAGATCAGTAATAACCCTAATACACTGTATACTACTAGAGATCAGTAATAACCCTAATAGACTGTATACTACTAGAGATCAGTAATAACCCTAATACACTGTATAATAGAGATCAGTAATAACCCTAATACACTGTATACTACTAGAGATCAGTAATAACCCTAATACACTGTATACTACTAGAGATCAGTAATAACCCCAATACACTGTATACTACTAGAGATCAGTAATAACCCTAATACACTGTATAATAGACATCAGTAATAACCCTAATACACTGTATACTACTAGAGATCAGTAATAACCCTAATACACTGTATAATAGACATCAGTAATAACCCTAATACACTGTATACTACTAGAGATCAGTAATAACCCTAATACACTGTATAATAGAGATCAGTAATAACCCTAATACACTGTATACTACTAGAGATCAGTAATAACCCTAATACACTGTATACTACTAGAGATCAGTAATAACCCTAATACACTGTATAATAGAGATCAGTAATAACTCTAATACACTGTATAATAGAGATCAGTAATAGCCCTAATACACTGTATAATAGAGATCAGTAATAACCCTAATACACTGTATAATAGAGATCAGTAATAACCCTAATACACTGTATAATAGAGATCAGTAATAACCCTAATACACTGTATAATAGAGATCAGTAATAGCCCTAATACACTGTATAATAGAGATCAGTAATAACCCTAATACACTGTATACTACTAGAGATCAGTAATAACCCTAATACACTGTATAATAGACATCAGTAATAACCCTAATACACTGTATACTACTAGAGATCAGTAATAACCCTAATACACTGTATACTACTAGAGATCAGTAATAACCCTAATACACTGTATAATAAAGATCAGTAATAACCCTAATACACTTTATACTACTAGAGATCAGTAATAACCCTAATACACTGTATACTACTAGAGATCAGTAATAACCCTAATACACTGTATACTACTAGAGATCAGTAATAACCCCAATACACTGCATACTACTAGAGATCAGTAATAACCCTAATACACTGTATAATAGAGATCAGTAATAACCCTAATACACTGTATACTACTAGAGATCAGTAGGAACCCCAATACACTGTATACTACTAGAGATCAGTAATAACCCTAATACACTGTATACTACTAGAGATCAGTAATAACTCTAATACACTGTTTACTACTAGAGATCAGTAATAACCCTAATACACTGTATAATAGAGATCAGTAATAACCCTAATACACTGTATACTACTAGAGATCAGTAATAACCCTAATACACTGTATACTACTAGAGATCAGAAATAACCCTAATACTCTGTATACTACTAGAGATCAGTAATAACCCCAATACACTGCATACTACTAGAGATCAGTAATAACCCTAATACACTGTATACTACTAGAGATCAGTAATAACCCTAATACACTGTATACTACTAGAGATCAGTAATAACCCTAATACACTGTATACTACTAGAGATCAGTAATAACCCCAATACACTGTATACTACTAGAGATCAGTAATAACCCTAATACACTGTATACTACTAGAGATCAGTAATAACCCTAATACATTGTATACTACTAGAGATCAGTAATAACCCTAATACATTGTATACTACTAGAGATCAGTAATAACCCTAATACATTGTATAATAGAGATCAGTAATAACCCTAATACACTGTATACTACTAGAGATCAGTAATAACCCCAATACACTGTATACTACTAGAGATCAGTAATAACCCTAATACATTGTATACTACTAGAGATCAGTAATAACCCTAATACACTGTATACTACTAGAGATCAGTAATAACCCTAATACACTGTATACTACTAGAGATCAGTAATAACCCCAATACACTGTATACTACTAGAGATCAGTAATAACCCTAATACACTGTATAATAGAGATCAGTAATAACCCTAATACACTGTATACTACTAGAGATCAGTAATAACCCTAATACACTGTATAATAGAGATCAGTAATAACCCCAATACACTGTATACTACTAGAGATCAGTAATAACCCTAATACACTGTATACTACTAGAGATCAGTAATAACCCTAATACACTGTATAATAGAGATCAGTAATAACCCTAATACACTGTATACTACTAGAGATCAGTAATAACACTAATACACTGTATACTACTAGAGATCAGTAATAACCCTAATACACTGTATACTACTAGAGATCAGTAATAACCCTAATACACTGTATACTACTAGAGATCAGTAATAACCCTAATACACTGTACAATAGAGATCAGTAATAACCCTAATACACTGTATACTACTAGAGATCAGTAATAACACTAATACACTGTATACTACTAGAGATCAGTAATAACCCTAATACACTGTATAATAGAGATCAGTAATAACCCTAATACACTGTATACTACTAGAGATCAGTAATAACCCTAATACACTGTATACTACTAGAGATCAGTAATAACCCCAATACACTGTATACTACTAGAGATCAGTAATAACCCTAATACATTGTATACTACTAGAGATCAGTAATAACCCTAATACACTGTATACTACTAGAGATCAGTAATAACCCTAATACACTGTATACTACTAGAGATCAGTAATAACCCCAATACACTGTATACTACTAGAGATCAGTAATAACCCTAATACACTGTATACTACTAGAGATCAGTAATAACCCTAATACACTGTATAATAGACATCAGTAATAACCCTAATACACTGTATACTACTAGAGATCAGTAATAACCCTAATACACTGTATAATAGACATCAGTAATAACCCTAATACACTGTATACTACTAGAGATCAGTAATAACCCTAATACACTGTATAATAGACATCAGTAATAACCCTAATACACTGTATACTACTAGAGATCAGTAATAACCCTAATACACTGTATACTACTAGAGATCAGTAATAACCCTAATACACTGTATAATAGAGATCAGTAATAACTCTAATACACTGTATAATAGAGATCAGTAATAGCCCTAATACACTGTATAATAGAGATCAGTAATAACCCTAATACACTGTATAATAGAGATCAGTAATAACCCTAATACACTGTATAATAGAGATCAGTAATAACCCTAATACACTGTATAATAGAGATCAGTAATAGCCCTAATACACTGTATAATAGAGATCAGTAATAACCCTAATACACTGTATACTACTAGAGATCAGTAATAACCCTAATACACTGTATAATAGACATCAGTAATAACCCTAATACACTGTATACTACTAGAGATCAGTAATAACCCTAATACACTGTATACTACTAGAGATCAGTAATAACCCTAATACACTGTATAATAAAGATCAGTAATAACCCTAATACACTTTATACTACTAGAGATCAGTAATAACCCTAATACACTGTATACTACTAGAGATCAGTAATAACCCTAATACACTGTATACTACTAGAGATCAGTAATAACCCCAATACACTGCATACTACTAGAGATCAGTAATAACCCTAATACACTGTATAATAGAGATCAGTAATAACCCTAATACACTGTATACTACTAGAGATCAGTAATAACCCTAATACACTGTATAATAGACATCAGTAATAACCCTAATACACTGTATACTACTAGAGATCAGTAATAACCCCAATACACTGTATACTACTAGAGATCAGTAATAACCCTAATACACTGTATAATAAAGATCAGTAATAACCCTAATACACTTTATACTACTAGAGATCAGTAATAACCCTAATACTCTGTATACTACCAGAGATCAGTAATAACCCTAATACACTGTATAATAGAGATCAGTAATAACCCTAATACACTGTATACTACTAGAGATCAGTAAGAACCCCCAATACACTGTATACTACTAGAGATCAGTAATAACCCTAATACAGTGTATAATAGAGATCAGTAATAACCCTAATACACTGTATACTACTAGAGATCAGTAATAACCCTAATACACTGAATACTACTAGATATCAGTAATAACCCCAATACACTGTATACTACTAGAGATCAGTAATAACCCTAATACTCTGTATACTACCAGAGATCAGTAATAACCCTAATACACTGTATACTACTAGAGATCAGTAATAACCCTAATACACTGTATACTACTAGAGATCAGTAATAACCCTAATACACTGTATACTACTAGAGATCAGTAATAACCCTAATACACTGTATACTACTAGAGATCAGTAATAACCCTAATACACTGTATACTACTAGAGATCAGTAATAACCCTAATACACTGTATACTACTAGAGATCAGTAATAACCCTAATACACTGTATAATAGAGATCAGTAATAACCCTAATACACTGTATACTACTAGAGATCAGTAATAACCCTAATACACTGTATACTACTAGAGATCAGTAATAACCCTAATACACTGTATACTACTAGAGATCAGTAATAACCCTAATACACTGTATACTACTAGAGATCAGTAATAACCCTAATAAACTGTATAATAGAGATCAGTAATAACCCTAATACACTGTTTACTACTAGAGATCAGTAATAACCCTAATACATTGTATACTACTAGAGATCAGTAATAACCCTAATAAACTGTATAATAGAGATCAGTAATAACCCTAATACACTGTATACTACTAGAGATCAGTAATAACCCCAATACACTGTATACTACTAGAGATCAGTAATAACCCTAATACACTGTATACTACTAGAGATCAGTAATAACCCTAATACATTGTATACTACTAGAGATCAGTAATAACTCTAATACACTGTATAATAGAGATCAGTAATAACCCTAATACACTGTATACTACTAGAGATCAGTAATAACCCTAATACACTGTATAATAGACATCAGTAATAACCCTAATACATTGTATACTACTAGAGATCAGTAATAACCCCAATACACTGTATACTACTAGAGATCAGTAATAACCCTAATACACTGTACAATAGAGATCAGTAATAACCCTAATACACTGTATACTACTATAGATCAGTAATAACACTAATACACTGTATACTACTAGAGATCAGTAATAACCCTAATACACTGTATAATAGAGATCAGTAATAACCCTAATACACTGTATACTACTAGAGATCAGTAATAATCCTAATACACTGTATACTACTAGAGATCAGTAATAACCCCAATACACTGTATACTACTAGAGATCAGTAATAACCCTAATACATTGTATACTACTAGAGATCAGTAATAACCCTAATACACTGTATACTACTAGAGATCAGTAATAACCCTAATACACTGTATACTACTAGAGATCAGTAATAACCCCAATACACTGTATACTACTAGAGATCAGTAATAACCCTAATACACTGTATAATAGAGATCAGTAATAACCCCAATACACTGTATACTACTAGAGATCAGTAATAACCCTAATACACTGTATAATAGAGATCAGTAATAACCCTAATACACTGTATACTACTAGAGATCAGTAATAACCCTAATACACTGTATACTACTAGAGATCAGTAATAACCCTAATACACTGTATAATAGAGATCAGTAATAACCCTAATACACTGTATACTACTAGAGATCAGTAATAACCCTAATACACTGAATAATAGACATCAGTAATAACCCTAATACACTGTATACTACTAGAGATCAGTAATAACCCTAATACACTGTATACTACTAGAGATCAGTAATAACCCTAATACACTGTATAATAAAGATCAGTAATAACCCTAATACACTGTATACTACTAGAGATCAGTAATAACCCTAATACACTGTATACTACTAGAGATCAGTAATAACCCTAATACACTGTATACTACTAGAGATCAGTAATAACCCTAATACACTGTATAATAGAGATCAGTAATAACCCTAATACACTGTATAATAAAGATCAGTAATAACCCTAATACACTGTATACTACTAGAGATCAGTAATAACCCTAATACATTGTATAATAGAGATCAGTAATAACCCTAATACACTGTATAATAGAGATCAGTAATAACCCTAATACACTGTATACTACTAGAGATCAGTAATAACCCCAATACACTGTATACTACTAGAGATCAGTAATAACCCCAATACACTGTATACTACTAGAGATCAGTAATAACCCTAATACACTGTATACTACTAGAGATCAGTAATAACCCTAACACACTGTATACTACTAGAGATCAGTAATAACACTAATACACTGTATACTACTAGAGATCAGTAATAACCCTAATACACTGTATAATAGAGATCAGTAATAACCCTAATACACTGTATACTACTAGAGATCAGTAATAACCCTAATACACTGTATACTACTAGAGATCAGTAATAACCCCAATACACTGTATACTACTAGAGATCAGTAATAACCCTAATACATTGTATACTACTAGAGATCAGTAATAACCCTAATACACTGTATACTACTAGAGATCAGTAATAACCCTAATACACTGTATACTACTAGAGATCAGTAATAACCCCAATACACTGTATACTACTAGAGATCAGTAATAACCCTAATACACTGTATAATAGACATCAGTAATAACCCTAATACACTGTATACTACTAGAGATCAGTAATAACCCTAATACACTGTATAATAGACATCAGTAATAACCCTAATACACTGTATACTACTAGAGATCAGTAATAACCCTAATACACTGTATACTACTAGAGATCAGTAATAACCCTAATACACTGTATACTACTAGAGATCAGTAATAACCCTAATACACTGTATAATAGAGATCAGTAATAACCCTAATACACTGTATACTACTAGAGATCAGTAATAACCCTAATACTCTGTATACTACTAGAGATCAGTAATAACCCCAATACACTGTATACTACTAGAGATCAGTAATAACCCTAATACACTGAATACTACTAGAGATCAGTAATAACCCCAATACACTGTATACTACTAGAGATCAGTAATAACCCTAATACACTGTATACTACTAGAGATCAGTAATAACCCTAATACACTGTATACTACTAGAGATCAGTAATAACCCTAATACACTGTACAATAGAGATCAGTAATAACCCTAATACACTGTATACTACTAGAGATCAGTAATAACACTAATACACTGTATACTACTAGAGATCAGTAATAACCCTAATACACTGTATAATAGAGATCAGTAATAACCCTAATACACTGTATACTACTAGAGATCAGTAATAACCCTAATACACTGTATACTACTAGAGATCAGTAATAACCCCAATACACTGTATACTACTAGAGATCAGTAATAACCCTAATACACTGTATAATAGACATCAGTAATAACCCTAATACACTGTATACTACTAGAGATCAGTAATAACCCTAATACACTGTATAATAGACATCAGTAATAACCCTAATACACTGTATACTACTAGAGATCAGTAATAACCCTAATACACTGTATACTACTAGAGATCAGTAATAACCCTAATACACTGTATAATAAAGATCAGTAATAACACTAATACACTGTATACTACTAGAGATCAGTAATAACCCTAATACATTGTATAATAGAGATCAGTAATAACCCTAATACACTGTATACTACTAGAGATCAGTAATAACCCTAATACTCTGTATACTACTAGAGATCAGTAATAACCCCAATACACTGTATACTACTAGAGATCAGTAATAACCCTAATACACTGTATACTACTAGAGATCAGTAATAACCCCAATACACTGTATACTACTAGAGATCAGTAATAACCCTAATACACTGTATACTACAAGAGATCAGTAATAACCCTAATACACTGTATAATAAAGATCAGTAATAACACTAATACACTGTATACTACTAGAGATCAGTAATAACCCTAATACATTGTATAATAGAGATCAGTAATAACCCTAATACACTGTATACTACTAGAGATCAGTAATAACCCTAATACTCTGTATACTACTAGAGATCAGTAATAACCCCAATACACTGTATACTACTAGAGATCAGTAATAACCCTAATACACTGTATACTACTAGAGATCAGTAATAACCCCAATACACTGTATACTACTAGAGATCAGTAATAACCCTAATACACTGTATACTACTAGAGATCAGTAATAACCCTAATACACTGTATAATAAAGATCAGTAATAACACTAATACACTGTATACTACTAGAGATCAGTAATAACCCTAATACATTGTATAATAGAGATCAGTAATAACCCTAATACACTGTATACTACTAGAGATCAGTAATAACCCTAATACTCTGTATACTACTAGAGATCAGTAATAACCCCAATACACTGTATACTACTAGAGATCAGTAATAACCCTAATACACTGTATACTACTAGAGATCAGTAATAACCCCAATACACTGTATACTACTAGAGATCAGTAATAACCCTAATACACTGTATACTACTAGAGATCAGTAATAACCCTAATACACTGTATACTACTAGAGATCAGTAATAACCCTAATACACTGTACAATAGAGATCAGTAATAACCCTAATACACTGTATACTACTAGAGATCAGTAATAACACTAATACACTGTATACTACTAGAGATCAGTAATAACCCCAATACACTGTATAATAGACATCAGTAATAACCCTAATACACTGTATACTACTAGAGATCAGTAATAACCCTAATACACTGTATAATAGAGATCAGTAATAACCCTAATACACTGTATACTACTAGAGATCAGTAATAACCCCAATACACTGTATACTACTAGAGATCAGTAATAACCCTAATACACTGTATACTACTAGAGATCAGTAATAACCCTAATAGACTGTATACTACTAGAGATCAGTAATAACCCTAATACACTGTATAATAGAGATCAGTAATAACCCTAATACACTGTATACTACTAGAGATCAGTAATAACCCTAATACACTGTATACTACTAGAGATCAGTAATAACCCCAATACACTGTATACTACTAGAGATCAGTAATAACCCTAATACACTGTATAATAGACATCAGTAATAACCCTAATACACTGTATACTACTAGAGATCAGTAATAACCCTAATACACTGTATAATAGACATCAGTAATAACCCTAATACACTGTATACTACTAGAGATCAGTAATAACCCTAATACACTGTATAATAGAGATCAGTAATAACCCTAATACACTGTATACTACTAGAGATCAGTAATAACCCTAATACACTGTATACTACTAGAGATCAGTAATAACCCTAATACACTGTATAATAGAGATCAGTAATAACTCTAATACACTGTATAATAGAGATCAGTAATAGCCCTAATACACTGTATAATAGAGATCAGTAATAACCCTAATACACTGTATAATAGAGATCAGTAATAACCCTAATACACTGTATAATAGAGATCAGTAATAACCCTAATACACTGTATAATAGAGATCAGTAATAGCCCTAATACACTGTATAATAGAGATCAGTAATAACCCTAATACACTGTATACTACTAGAGATCAGTAATAACCCTAATACACTGTATAATAGACATCAGTAATAACCCTAATACACTGTATACTACTAGAGATCAGTAATAACCCTAATACACTGTATACTACTAGAGATCAGTAATAACCCTAATACACTGTATAATAAAGATCAGTAATAACCCTAATACACTTTATACTACTAGAGATCAGTAATAACCCTAATACACTGTATACTACTAGAGATCAGTAATAACCCTAATACACTGTATACTACTAGAGATCAGTAATAACCCCAATACACTGCATACTACTAGAGATCAGTAATAACCCTAATACACTGTATAATAGAGATCAGTAATAACCCTAATACACTGTATACTACTAGAGATCAGTAGGAACCCCAATACACTGTATACTACTAGAGATCAGTAATAACCCTAATACACTGTATACTACTAGAGATCAGTAATAACTCTAATACACTGTTTACTACTAGAGATCAGTAATAACCCTAATACACTGTATAATAGAGATCAGTAATAACCCTAATACACTGTATACTACTAGAGATCAGTAATAACCCTAATACACTGTATACTACTAGAGATCAGAAATAACCCTAATACTCTGTATACTACTAGAGATCAGTAATAACCCCAATACACTGCATACTACTAGAGATCAGTAATAACCCTAATACACTGTATACTACTAGAGATCAGTAATAACCCTAATACACTGTATACTACTAGAGATCAGTAATAACCCTAATACACTGTATACTACTAGAGATCAGTAATAACCCCAATACACTGTATACTACTAGAGATCAGTAATAACCCTAATACACTGTATACTACTAGAGATCAGTAATAACCCTAATACATTGTATACTACTAGAGATCAGTAATAACCCTAATACATTGTATACTACTAGAGATCAGTAATAACCCTAATACATTGTATAATAGAGATCAGTAATAAACCTATTACACTGTATACTACTAGAGATCAGTAATAACCCCAATACACTGTATACTACTAGAGATCAGTAATAACCCTAATACATTGTATACTACTAGAGATCAGTAATAACCCTAATACACTGTATACTACTAGAGATCAGTAATAACCCTAATACACTGTATACTACTAGAGATCAGTAATAACCCCAATACACTGTATACTACTAGAGATCAGTAATAACCCTAATACACTGTATAATAGAGATCAGTAATAACCCTAATACACTGTATACTACTAGAGATCAGTAATAACCCTAATACACTGTATAATAGAGATCAGTAATAACCCCAATACACTGTATACTACTAGAGATCAGTAATAACCCTAATACACTGTATACTACTAGAGATCAGTAATAACCCTAATACACTGTATAATAGAGATCAGTAATAACCCTAATACACTGTATACTACTAGAGATCAGTAATAACACTAATACACTGTATACTACTAGAGATCAGTAATAACCCTAATACACTGTATACTACTAGAGATCAGTAATAACCCTAATACACTGTATACTACTAGAGATCAGTAATAACCCTAATACACTGTACAATAGAGATCAGTAATAACCCTAATACACTGTATACTACTAGAGATCAGTAATAACACTAATACACTGTATACTACTAGAGATCAGTAATAACCCTAATACACTGTATAATAGAGATCAGTAATAACCCTAATACACTGTATACTACTAGAGATCAGTAATAACCCTAATACACTGTATACTACTAGAGATCAGTAATAACCCCAATACACTGTATACTACTAGAGATCAGTAATAACCCTAATACATTGTATACTACTAGAGATCAGTAATAACCCTAATACACTGTATACTACTAGAGATCAGTAATAACCCTAATACACTGTATACTACTAGAGATCAGTAATAACCCCAATACACTGTATACTACTAGAGATCAGTAATAACCCTAATACACTGTATAATAGACATCAGTAATAACCCTAATACACTGTATACTACTAGAGATCAGTAATAACCCTAATACACTGTATAATAGACATCAGTAATAACCCTAATACACTGTATACTACTAGAGATCAGTAATAACCCTAATACACTGTATAATAGACATCAGTAATAACCCTAATACACTGTATACTACTAGAGATCAGTAATAACCCTAATACACTGTATAATAGAGATCAGTAATAACCCTAATACACTGTATACTACTAGAGATCAGTAATAACCCTAATACACTGTATACTACTAGAGATCAGTAATAACCCTAATACACTGTATAATAGAGATCAGTAATAACTCTAATACACTGTATAATAGAGATCAGTAATAGCCCTAATACACTGTATAATAGAGATCAGTAATAACCCTAATACACTGTATAATAGAGATCAGTAATAACCCTAATACACTGTATAATAGAGATCAGTAATAACCCTAATACACTGTATAATAGAGATCAGTAATAGCCCTAATACACTGTATAATAGAGATCAGTAATAACCCTAATACACTGTATACTACTAGAGATCAGTAATAACCCTAATACACTGTATAATAGACATCAGTAATAACCCTAATACACTGTATACTACTAGAGATCAGTAATAACCCTAATACACTGTTTACTACTAGAGATCAGTAATAACCCTAATACACTGTATAATAAAGATCAGTAATAACCCTAATACACTTTATACTACTAGAGATCAGTAATAACCCTAATACACTGTATACTACTAGAGATCAGTAATAACCCTAATACACTGTATACTACTAGAGATCAGTAATAACCCCAATACACTGCATACTACTAGAGATCAGTAATAACCCTAATACACTGTATAATAGAGATCAGTAATAACCCTAATACACTGTATACTACTAGAGATCAGTAATAACCCTAATACACTGTATAATAGACATCAGTAATAACCCTAATACACTGTATACTACTAGAGATCAGTAATAACCCTAATACACTGTATACTACTAGAGATCAGTAATAACCCTAATACACTGTATAATAAAGATCAGTAATAACCCTAATACACTTTATACTACTAGAGATCAGTAATAACCCTAATACACTGTATACTACTAGAGATCAGTAATAACCCCAATACACTGTATACTACTAGAGATCAGTAATAACCCTAATACACTGTATACTACTAGAGATCAGTAATAACCCTAATACACTGTATAATAAAGATCAGTAATAACACTAATACACTGTATACTACTAGAGATCAGTAATAACCCTAATACATTGTATAATAGAGATCAGTAATAACCCTAATACACTGTATACTACTAGAGATCAGTAATAACCCTAATACTCTGTATACTACTAGAGATCAGTAATAACCCCAATACACTGTATACTACTAGAGATCAGTAATAACCCTAATACACTGTATACTACTAGAGATCAGTAATAACCCCAATACACTGTATACTACTAGAGATCAGTAATAACCCTAATACACTGTATACTACTAGAGATCAGTAATAACCCTAATACACTGTATAATAAAGATCAGTAATAACACTAATACACTGTATACTACTAGAGATCAGTAATAACCCTAATACATTGTATAATAGAGATCAGTAATAACCCTAATACACTGTATACTACTAGAGATCAGTAATAACCCTAATACTCTGTATACTACTAGAGATCAGTAATAACCCCAATACACTGTATACTACTAGAGATCAGTAATAACCCTAATACACTGTATACTACTAGAGATCAGTAATAACCCCAATACACTGTATACTACTAGAGATCAGTAATAACCCTAATACACTGTATACTACTAGAGATCAGTAATAACCCTAATACACTGTATACTACTAGAGATCAGTAATAACCCTAATACACTGTACAATAGAGATCAGTAATAACCCTAATACACTGTATACTACTAGAGATCAGTAATAACACTAATACACTGTATACTACTAGAGATCAGTAATAACCCCAATACACTGTATAATAGACATCAGTAATAACCCTAATACACTGTATACTACTAGAGATCAGTAATAACCCTAATACACTGTATAATAGAGATCAGTAATAACCCTAATACACTGTATACTACTAGAGATCAGTAATAACCCCAATACACTGTATACTACTAGAGATCAGTAATAACCCTAATACACTGTATACTACTAGAGATCAGTAATAACCCTAATAGACTGTATACTACTAGAGATCAGTAATAACCCTAATACACTGTATAATAGAGATCAGTAATAACCCTAATACACTGTATACTACTAGAGATCAGTAATAACCCTAATACACTGTATACTACTAGAGATCAGTAATAACCCCAATACACTGTATACTACTAGAGATCAGTAATAACCCTAATACACTGTATAATAGACATCAGTAATAACCCTAATACACTGTATACTACTAGAGATCAGTAATAACCCTAATACACTGTATAATAGACATCAGTAATAACCCTAATACACTGTATACTACTAGAGATCAGTAATAACCCTAATACACTGTATAATAGAGATCAGTAATAACCCTAATACACTGTATACTACTAGAGATCAGTAATAACCCTAATACACTGTATACTACTAGAGATCAGTAATAACCCTAATACACTGTATAATAGAGATCAGTAATAACTCTAATACACTGTATAATAGAGATCAGTAATAGCCCTAATACACTGTATAATAGAGATCAGTAATAACCCTAATACACTGTATAATAGAGATCAGTAATAACCCTAATACACTGTATAATAGAGATCAGTAATAACCCTAATACACTGTATAATAGAGATCAGTAATAGCCCTAATACACTGTATAATAGAGATCAGTAATAACCCTAATACACTGTATACTACTAGAGATCAGTAATAACCCTAATACACTGTATAATAGACATCAGTAATAACCCTAATACACTGTATACTACTAGAGATCAGTAATAACCCTAATACACTGTATACTACTAGAGATCAGTAATAACCCTAATACACTGTATAATAAAGATCAGTAATAACCCTAATACACTTTATACTACTAGAGATCAGTAATAACCCTAATACACTGTATACTACTAGAGATCAGTAATAACCCTAATACACTGTATACTACTAGAGATCAGTAATAACCCCAATACACTGCATACTACTAGAGATCAGTAATAACCCTAATACACTGTATAATAGAGATCAGTAATAACCCTAATACACTGTATACTACTAGAGATCAGTAGGAACCCCAATACACTGTATACTACTAGAGATCAGTAATAACCCTAATACACTGTATACTACTAGAGATCAGTAATAACTCTAATACACTGTTTACTACTAGAGATCAGTAATAACCCTAATACACTGTATAATAGAGATCAGTAATAACCCTAATACACTGTATACTACTAGAGATCAGTAATAACCCTAATACACTGTATACTACTAGAGATCAGAAATAACCCTAATACTCTGTATACTACTAGAGATCAGTAATAACCCCAATACACTGCATACTACTAGAGATCAGTAATAACCCTAATACACTGTATACTACTAGAGATCAGTAATAACCCTAATACACTGTATACTACTAGAGATCAGTAATAACCCTAATACACTGTATACTACTAGAGATCAGTAATAACCCCAATACACTGTATACTACTAGAGATCAGTAATAACCCTAATACACTGTATACTACTAGAGATCAGTAATAACCCTAATACATTGTATACTACTAGAGATCAGTAATAACCCTAATACATTGTATACTACTAGAGATCAGTAATAACCCTAATACATTGTATAATAGAGATCAGTAATAACCCTAATACACTGTATACTACTAGAGATCAGTAATAACCCCAATACACTGTATACTACTAGAGATCAGTAATAACCCTAATACATTGTATACTACTAGAGATCAGTAATAACCCTAATACACTGTATACTACTAGAGATCAGTAATAACCCTAATACACTGTATACTACTAGAGATCAGTAATAACCCCAATACACTGTATACTACTAGAGATCAGTAATAACCCTAATACACTGTATAATAGAGATCAGTAATAACCCTAATACACTGTATACTACTAGAGATCAGTAATAACCCTAATACACTGTATAATAGAGATCAGTAATAACCCCAATACACTGTATACTACTAGAGATCAGTAATAACCCTAATACACTGTATACTACTAGAGATCAGTAATAACCCTAATACACTGTATAATAGAGATCAGTAATAACCCTAATACACTGTATACTACTAGAGATCAGTAATAACACTAATACACTGTATACTACTAGAGATCAGTAATAACCCTAATACACTGTATACTACTAGAGATCAGTAATAACCCTAATACACTGTATACTACTAGAGATCAGTAATAACCCTAATACACTGTACAATAGAGATCAGTAATAACCCTAATACACTGTATACTACTAGAGATCAGTAATAACACTAATACACTGTATACTACTAGAGATCAGTAATAACCCTAATACACTGTATAATAGAGATCAGTAATAACCCTAATACACTGTATACTACTAGAGATCAGTAATAACCCTAATACACTGTATACTACTAGAGATCAGTAATAACCCCAATACACTGTATACTACTAGAGATCAGTAATAACCCTAATACATTGTATACTACTAGAGATCAGTAATAACCCTAATACACTGTATACTACTAGAGATCAGTAATAACCCTAATACACTGTATACTACTAGAGATCAGTAATAACCCCAATACACTGTATACTACTAGAGATCAGTAATAACCCTAATACACTGTATACTACTAGAGATCAGTAATAACCCTAATACACTGTATAATAGACATCAGTAATAACCCTAATACACTGTATACTACTAGAGATCAGTAATAACCCTAATACACTGTATAATAGACATCAGTAATAACCCTAATACACTGTATACTACTAGAGATCAGTAATAACCCTAATACACTGTATAATAGACATCAGTAATAACCCTAATACACTGTATACTACTAGAGATCAGTAATAACCCTAATACACTGTATACTACTAGAGATCAGTAATAACCCTAATACACTGTATAATAGAGATCAGTAATAACTCTAATACACTGTATAATAGAGATCAGTAATAGCCCTAATACACTGTATAATAGAGATCAGTAATAACCCTAATACACTGTATAATAGAGATCAGTAATAACCCTAATACACTGTATAATAGAGATCAGTAATAACCCTAATACACTGTATAATAGAGATCAGTAATAGCCCTAATACACTGTATAATAGAGATCAGTAATAACCCTAATACACTGTATACTACTAGAGATCAGTAATAACCCTAATACACTGTATAATAGACATCAGTAATAACCCTAATACACTGTATACTACTAGAGATCAGTAATAACCCTAATACACTGTATACTACTAGAGATCAGTAATAACCCTAATACACTGTATAATAAAGATCAGTAATAACCCTAATACACTTTATACTACTAGAGATCAGTAATAACCCTAATACACTGTATACTACTAGAGATCAGTAATAACCCTAATACACTGTATACTACTAGAGATCAGTAATAACCCCAATACACTGCATACTACTAGAGATCAGTAATAACCCTAATACACTGTATAATAGAGATCAGTAATAACCCTAATACACTGTATACTACTAGAGATCAGTAATAACCCTAATACACTGTATAATAGACATCAGTAATAACCCTAATACACTGTATACTACTAGAGATCAGTAATAACCCCAATACACTGTATACTACTAGAGATCAGTAATAACCCTAATACACTGTATAATAAAGATCAGTAATAACCCTAATACACTTTATACTACTAGAGATCAGTAATAACCCTAATACTCTGTATACTACCAGAGATCAGTAATAACCCTAATACACTGTATAATAGAGATCAGTAATAACCCTAATACACTGTATACTACTAGAGATCAGTAAGAACCCCAATACACTGTATACTACTAGAGATCAGTAATAACCCTAATACAGTGTATAATAGAGATCAGTAATAACCCTAATACACTGTATACTACTAGAGATCAGTAATAACCCTAATACACTGAATACTACTAGATATCAGTAATAACCCCAATACACTGTATACTACTAGAGATCAGTAATAACCCTAATACTCTGTATACTACCAGAGATCAGTAATAACCCTAATACACTGTATACTACTAGAGATCAGTAATAACCCTAATACACTGTATACTACTAGAGATCAGTAATAACCCTAATACACTGTATACTACTAGAGATCAGTAATAACCCTAATACACTGTATACTACTAGAGATCAGTAATAACCCTAATACACTGTATACTACTAGAGATCAGTAATAACCCTAATACACTGTATACTACTAGAGATCAGTAATAACCCTAATACACTGTATAATAGAGATCAGTAATAACCCTAATACACTGTATACTACTAGAGATCAGTAATAACCCTAATACACTGTATACTACTAGAGATCAGTAATAACCCTAATACACTGTATACTACTAGAGATCAGTAATAACCCTAATACACTGTATACTACTAGAGATCAGTAATAACCCTAATAAACTGTATAATAGAGATCAGTAATAACCCTAATACACTGTTTACTACTAGAGATCAGTAATAACCCTAATACATTGTATACTACTAGAGATCAGTAATAACCCTAATAAACTGTATAATAGAGATCAGTAATAACCCTAATACACTGTATACTACTAGAGATCAGTAATAACCCCAATACACTGTATACTACTAGAGATCAGTAATAACCCTAATACACTGTATACTACTAGAGATCAGTAATAACCCTAATACATTGTATACTACTAGAGATCAGTAATAACTCTAATACACTGTATAATAGAGATCAGTAATAACCCTAATACACTGTATACTACTAGAGATCAGTAATAACCCTAATACACTGTATAATAGACATCAGTAATAACCCTAATACATTGTATACTACTAGAGATCAGTAATAACCCCAATACACTGTATACTACTAGAGATCAGTAATAACCCTAATACACTGTACAATAGAGATCAGTAATAACCCTAATACACTGTATACTACTATAGATCAGTAATAACACTAATACACTGTATACTACTAGAGATCAGTAATAACCCTAATACACTGTATAATAGAGATCAGTAATAACCCTAATACACTGTATACTACTAGAGATCAGTAATAATCCTAATACACTGTATACTACTAGAGATCAGTAATAACCCAATACACTGTATACTACTAGAGATCAGTAATAACCCTAATACATTGTATACTACTAGAGATCAGTAATAACCCTAATACACTGTATACTACTAGAGATCAGTAATAACCCTAATACACTGTATACTACTAGAGATCAGTAATAACCCCAATACACTGTATACTACTAGAGATCAGTAATAACCCTAATACACTGTATAATAGAGATCAGTAATAACCCCAATACACTGTATACTACTAGAG
>NW_026609596.1:0-28476 GCF_029499605.1 Hyla sarda | reverse complement strand
TAAATGCAATCCATAACCCGGATTTGCCAGGAACCCTTCTTACTCCTCCTACTTGCATGTGACACTGGGCTTAGGATCTGCATAGGAAACACACACACAAGCACACACCTACCTTTGTTGCCTGCAGATGCCTCCTTGGCTGTCCCCAAACGGTATCAAACCAACACCCACGGGAAGCTGTAAGCATAGAGGACATGCCTGCACCCCATTGGACTTACCTGTGTGGGTTAAACCCGGGTTATTTGACAACCTATGGCGGTGATGGTTCTGCTCAGGCAGAGCAGTGCTGATGCTCCTCATAAAGCTGTCGCTGCTGTGAAGGTTCTAGGTGACATCACAAATCCCTATGGTTACATACACAACAAAGCTGGGTTGTTGTTGTTTACACTCTGCAAGGCCTGTGGAAGTGAGTGACATCATAGCACTGTAGTTCTGAGGGTTCTAGATGGATGCAACAATCTCCTGTTGCTTCTATGAAGGCCATAATAGACGACATCACCAAACAGCTCCATAGTCACATACACAGCAAAGGAGAGATGTTGTTTACACCTAGTGATGTCAGTGGTATTGAGTGACATCACAGCACAGTGCTAAGGCTCCTGGGCCTGGACACAGCAGCGGCTGCAATATCTCAACGGAGAATACGTTTATATATATGTGTGTGTGTGCGCGTATATATATATATATATATATATATATATATATATATATATATTTCTCCGCCGAAATCACTTTTAAACCCATTTCCACCTTTTTTTCCCTTCTCTTCCTCTTACTTTTTTTTCACGTTTTTTTACGTTTTTCTCCTTTTCGCCTCTTTTCTGGGCGTATTATTCTTCTTTTTCTTCTTTTTTTTCGTCTAATGCATACCCCATCAGTGCAGCAATGCTTATTCAATACCGCCAGCAGATGGAGACACTGGGGGATAATTTTCTAAGGATTTATACTGATTTTTCCTGTCTGAATTTGTCGCACAGAAAGTTGCAGGCCAAATATGTGTGACATTTCTGCGACTTTAGCTTCTAGAGCATTTTTACAACATTATACATAGGTGCTGAATACATAAAAAGCGACTGTTCAGCGACAGACAAGTCGCATCGGCTGAAAGTAGGCCAGAATGTCAGTCCATGTTGGAGCAGGTTTAGATACAGTCTAAAGTATAGATCTCAAAGTCTGTGCACAGAATTTAGCAAGGGCCTCGCACCTTCTGATGCATCAGGTAGGTGCACAATAGCATAGCCTAACCCTCTGTACTTTGGTCTATATTGATGCGGGACATAGATAGCCAGCTGATGACCAATCCATTAGTGCAATGGATGGCTGGAAGCATTTGTCTTTGCCTTTGCAATACCACAGAAGCAATGCATGGTCAATGTACAGCAATGACACACCTGTGTGAACAGCCAGGAGACCCCCCCCCCCCCATGTTATGTTACATAGTTACATAGTTAGTACGGTCGAAAAAAGACATATGTCCATCAAGTTCAACCAGGGAATTAAGGGGTAGGGGTGTGGCGCGATATTGGGGAAGGGATGAGATTTTATATTTCTTCATAAGCATTAATCTTATTTTGTCAATTAGGAACATTCAGCACCCACCCGCTATCAAGGCAGCTGCCTATCATGTCATGCCCTACCTGCACAGGTGTGCTGGCTACTCAAATGATCCAATTAAGGAGGCCATTTAGTCAGCAGCAGCAGAAGTCCTGTGCCTGGACGCTCCAACAGCGGCCAGACACAAGCAGAAGCAGAAGCAGCAGAAGCAGCAGCAGCACCACCTTTTGTTTTTTGGCTGCAGCAGCAGCAAGGCCCACAGGGCTGGCTAGCTGGCTAGCCAGCAAGCAGGTAGCAATGAAAGTAGGAATCTTTCTTTTTAACCCTGTAAGGGGGTGGTGCACTGTACCTGAAGATACTGCCATATCGGGTCAATGCATAGGGCGACGGAAGCAAGCTTCGAAATCGGCCCCCGTTCTCAAAAATCCATTTAATATATGGTCCCCAGATAGGGGACGTATCAGATATTAAACTGATAAGAACAGATACTACACTTGATCTTAGCCAAAAGGCCGAGAAGCGATAACCGTGAAAGGGGCGGGCCCAACAAGGTGCCCTTCATGGGCACTATCACTGCTTGCTGTCAGGGAGGCTGCCAGACAATTTTCCATGCACACTCTGGGCTGGGGGGCAGTCAACCACCAGTACACACAGCAGAACCTAAACCCATACCATTATTGCTAAGCAGCAAGACAGGGGCCCATTGCACTCCCACGGGGCCTTTTTAAATGCAATCCATAACCCGGATTTGCCAGGAACCCTTCTTACTCCTCCTACTTGCATGTGACACTGGGCTTAGGATCTGCATAGGAAACACACACACAAGCACACACCTACCTTTGTTGCCTGCAGATGCCTCCTTGGCTGTCCCCAAACGGTATCAAACCAACACCCACGGGAAGCTGTAAGCATAGAGGACATGCCTGCACCCCATTGGACTTACCTGTGTGGGTTAAACCCGGGTTATTTGACAACCTATGGCGGTGATGGTTCTGCTCAGGCAGAGCAGTGCTGATGCTCCTCATAAAGCTGTCGCTGCTGTGAAGGTTCTAGGTGACATCACAAATCCCTATGGTTACATACACAACAAAGCTGGGTTGTTGTTGTTTACACTCTGCAAGGCCTGTGGAAGTGAGTGACATCATAGCACTGTAGTTCTGAGGGTTCTAGATGGATGCAACAATCTCCTGTTGCTTCTATGAAGGCCATAATAGACGACATCACCAAACAGCTCCATAGTCACATACACAGCAAAGGAGAGATGTTGTTTACACCTAGTGATGTCAGTGGTATTGAGTGACATCACAGCACAGTGCTAAGGCTCCTGGGCCTGGACACAGCAGCGGCTGCAATATCTCAACGGAGAATACGTTTATATATATGTGTGTGTGTGCGCGTATATATATATATATATATATATATATATATATATATATATATATATTTCTCCGCCGAAATCACTTTTAAACCCATTTCCACCTTTTTTTCCCTTCTCTTCCTCTTACTTTTTTTTCACGTTTTTTTACGTTTTTCTCCTTTTCGCCTCTTTTCTGGGCGTATTATTCTTCTTTTTCTTCTTTTTTTTCGTCTAATGCATACCCCATCAGTGCAGCAATGCTTATTCAATACCGCCAGCAGATGGAGACACTGGGGGATAATTTTCTAAGGATTTATACTGATTTTTCCTGTCTGAATTTGTCGCACAGAAAGCTGCAGGCCAAATATGTGTGACATTTCTGCGACTTTAGCTTCTAGAGCATTTTTACAACATTATACATAGGTGCTGAATACATAAAAAGCGACTGTTCAGCGACAGACAAGTCGCATCGGCTGAAAGTAGGCCAGAATGTCAGTCCATGTTGGAGCAGGTTTAGATACAGTCTAAAGTATAGATCTCAAAGTCTGTGCACAGAATTTAGCAAGGGCCTCGCACCTTCTGATGCATCAGGTAGGTGCACAATAGCATAGCCTAACCCTCTGTACTTTGGTCTATATTGATGCGGGACATAGACAGCCAGCTGATGACCAATCCATTAGTGCAATGGATGGCTGGAAGCATTTGTCTTTGCCTTTGCAATACCACAGAAGCAATGCATGGTCAATGTACAGCAATGACACACCTGTGTGAACAGCCAGGAGACCCCCCCCCCCCCCCATGTTATGTTACAGAGTTACATAGTTAGTACGGTCGAAAAAAGACATATGTCCATCAAGTTCAACCAGGGAATTAAGGGGTAGGGGTGTGGCGCGATATTGGGGAAGGGATGAGATTTTATATTTCTTCATAAGCATTAATCTTATTTTGTCAATTAGGAACATTCAGCACCCACCCGCTATCAAGGCAGCTGCCTATCATGTCATGCCCTACCTGCACAGGTGTGCTGGCTACTCAAATGATCCAATTAAGGAGGCCGTTTAGTCAGCAGCAGCAGAAGTCCTGTGCCTGGACGCTCCAACAGCGGCCAGACACAAGCAGAAGCAGAAGCAGCAGAAGCAGCAGCAGCACCACCTTTTGTTTTTTGGCTGCAGCAGCAGCAAGGCCCACAGGGCTGGCTAGCTGGCTAGCCAGCAAGCAGGTAGCAATGAAAGTAGGAATCTTTCTTTTTAACCCTGTAAGGGGGTGGTGCACTGTACCCGAAGATACTGCCATATCGGGTCAATGCATAGGGCGACGGAAGCAAGCTTCGAAATCGGCCCCCGTTCTCAAAAATCCATTTAATATATGGTCCCCAGATAGGGGACGTATCAGATATTAAACTGATAAGAACAGATACTACACTTGATCTTAGCCAAAAGGCCGAGAAGCGATAACCGTGAAAGGGGCGGGCCCAACAAGGTGCCCTTCATGGGCACTATCACTGCTTGCTGTCAGGGAGGCTGCCAGACAATTTTCCATGCACACTCTGGGCTGGGGGGCAGTCAACCACCAGTACACACAGCAGAACCTAAACCCATACCATTATTGCTAAGCAGCAAGACAGGGGCCCATTGCACTCCCACGGGGCCTTTTTAAATGCAATCCATAACCCGGATTTGCCAGGAACCCTTCTTACTCCTCCTACTTGCATGTGACACTGGGCTTAGGATCTGCATAGGAAACACACACACAAGCACACACCTACCTTTGTTGCCTGCAGATGCCTCCTTGGCTGTCCCCAAACGGTATCAAACCAACACCCACGGGAAGCTGTAAGCATAGAGGACATGCCTGCACCCCATTGGACTTACCTGTGTGGGTTAAACCCGGGTTATTTGACAACCTATGGCGGTGATGGTTCTGCTCAGGCAGAGCAGTGCTGATGCTCCTCATAAAGCTGTCGCTGCTGTGAAGGTTCTAGGTGACATCACAAATCCCTATGGTTACATACACAACAAAGCTGGGTTGTTGTTGTTTACACTCTGCAAGGCCTGTGGAAGTGAGTGACATCATAGCACTGTAGTTCTGAGGGTTCTAGATGGATGCAACAATCTCCTGTTGCTTCTATGAAGGCCATAATAGACGACATCACCAAACAGCTCCATAGTCACATACACAGCAAAGGAGAGATGTTGTTTACACCTAGTGATGTCAGTGGTATTGAGTGACATCACAGCACAGTGCTAAGGCTCCTGGGCCTGGACACAGCAGCGGCTGCAATATCTCAACGGAGAATACGTTTATATATATGTGTGTGTGTGCGCGTATATATATATATATATATATATATATATATATATATATATATTTCTCCGCCGAAATCACTTTTAAACCCATTTCCACCTTTTTTTCCCTTCTCTTCCTCTTACTTTTTTTTCACGTTTTTTTACGTTTTTCTCCTTTTCGCCTCTTTTCTGGGCGTATTATTCTTCTTTTTCTTCTTTTTTTTCGTCTAATGCATACCCCATCAGTGCAGCAATGCTTATTCAATACCGCCAGCAGATGGAGACACTGGGGGATAATTTTCTAAGGATTTATACTGATTTTTCCTGTCTGAATTTGTCGCACAGAAAGTTGCAGGCCAAATATGTGTGACATTTCTGCGACTTTAGCTTCTAGAGCATTTTTACAACATTATACATAGGTGCTGAATACATAAAAAGCGACTGTTCAGCGACAGACAAGTCGCATCGGCTGAAAGTAGGCCAGAATGTCAGTCCATGTTGGAGCAGGTTTAGATACAGTCTAAAGTATAGATCTCAAAGTCTGTGCACAGAATTTAGCAAGGGCCTCGCACCTTCTGATGCATCAGGTAGGTGCACAATAGCATAGCCTAACCCTCTGTACTTTGGTCTATATTGATGCGGGACATAGACAGCCAGCTGATGACCAATCCATTAGTGCAATGGATGGCTGGAAGCATTTGTCTTTGCCTTTGCAATACCACAGAAGCAATGCATGGTCAATGTACAGCAATGACACACCTGTGTGAACAGCCAGGAGACCCCCCCCCCCCCCCCCATGTTATGTTACATAGTTACATAGTTAGTACGGTCGAAAAAAGACATATGTCCATCAAGTTCAACCAGGGAATTAAGGGGTAGGGGTGTGGCGCGATATTGGGGAAGGGATGAGATTTTATATTTCTTCATAAGCATTAATCTTATTTTGTCAATTAGGAACATTCAGCACCCACCCGCTATCAAGGCAGCTGCCTATCATGTCATGCCCTACCTGCACAGGTGTGCTGGCTACTCAAATGATCCAATTAAGGAGGCCATTTAGTCAGCAGCAGCAGAAGTCCTGTGCCTGGACGCTCCAACAGCGGCCAGACACAAGCAGAAGCAGAAGCAGCAGAAGCAGCAGCAGCACCACCTTTTGTTTTTTGGCTGCAGCAGCAGCAAGGCCCACAGGGCTGGCTAGCTGGCTAGCCAGCAAGCAGGTAGCAATGAAAGTAGGAATCTTTCTTTTTAACCCTGTAAGGGGGTGGTGCACTGTACCCGAAGATACTGCCATATCGGGTCAATGCATAGGGCGACGGAAGCAAGCTTCAAAATCGGCCCCCGTTCTCAAAAATCCATTTAATATATGGTCCCCAGATAGGGGACGTATCAGATATTAAACTGATAAGAACAGATACTACACTTGATCTTAGCCAAAAGGCCGAGAAGCGATAACCGTGAAAGGGGCGGGCCCAACAAGGTGCCCTTCATGGGCACTATCACTGCTTGCTGTCAGGGAGGCTGCCAGACAATTTTCCATGCACACTCTGGGCTGGGGGGCAGTCAACCACCAGTACACACAGCAGAACCTAAACCCATACCATTATTGCTAAGCAGCAAGACAGGGGCCCATTGCACTCCCACGGGGCCTTTTTAAATGCAATCCATAACCCGGATTTGCCAGGAACCCTTCTTACTCCTCCTACTTGCATGTGACACTGGGCTTAGGATCTGCATAGGAAACACACACACAAGCACACACCTACCTTTGTTGCCTGCAGATGCCTCCTTGGCTGTCCCCAAACGGTATCAAACCAACACCCACGGGAAGCTGTAAGCATAGAGGACATGCCTGCACCCCATTGGACTTACCTGTGTGGGTTAAACCCGGGTTATTTGACAACCTATGGCGGTGATGGTTCTGCTCAGGCAGAGCAGTGCTGATGCTCCTCATAAAGCTGTCGCTGCTGTGAAGGTTCTAGGTGACATCACAAATCCCTATGGTTACATACACAACAAAGCTGGGTTGTTGTTGTTTACACTCTGCAAGGCCTGTGGAAGTGAGTGACATCATAGCACTGTAGTTCTGAGGGTTCTAGATGGATGCAACAATCTCCTGTTGCTTCTATGAAGGCCATAATAGACGACATCACCAAACAGCTCCATAGTCACATACACAGCAAAGGAGAGATGTTGTTTACACCTAGTGATGTCAGTGGTATTGAGTGACATCACAGCACAGTGCTAAGGCTCCTGGGCCTGGACACAGCAGCGGCTGCAATATCTCAACGGAGAATACGTTTATATATATGTGTGTGTGTGCGCGTATATATATATATATATATATATATATATATATATATATATATATATATTTCTCCGCCGAAATCACTTTTAAACCCATTTCCACCTTTTTTTCCCTTCTCTTCCTCTTACTTTTTTTTCACGTTTTTTTACGTTTTTCTCCTTTTCGCCTCTTTTCTGGGCGTATTATTCTTCTTTTTCTTCTTTTTTTTCGTCTAATGCATACCCCATCAGTGCAGCAATGCTTATTCAATACCGCCAGCAGATGGAGACACTGGGGGATAATTTTCTAAGGATTTATACTGATTTTTCCTGTCTGAATTTGTCGCACAGAAAGTTGCAGGCCAAATATGTGTGACATTTCTGCGACTTTAGCTTCTAGAGCATTTTTACAACATTATACATAGGTGCTGAATACATAAAAAGCGACTGTTCAGCGACAGACAAGTCGCATCGGCTGAAAGTAGGCCAGAATGTCAGTCCATGTTGGAGCAGGTTTAGATACAGTCTAAAGTATAGATCTCAAAGTCTGTGCACAGAATTTAGCAAGGGCCTCGCACCTTCTGATGCATCAGGTAGGTGCACAATAGCATAGCCTAACCCTCTGTACTTTGGTCTATATTGATGCGGGACATAGACAGCCAGCTGATGACCAATCCATTAGTGCAATGGATGGCTGGAAGCATTTGTCTTTGCCTTTGCAATACCACAGAAGCAATGCATGGTCAATGTACAGCAATGACACACCTGTGTGAACAGCCAGGAGACCCCCCCCCCCCCCCCCATGTTATGTTACATAGTTACATAGTTAGTACGGTCGAAAAAAGACATATGTCCATCAAGTTCAACCAGGGAATTAAGGGGTAGGGGTGTGGCGCGATATTGGGGAAGGGATGAGATTAGCATTAATCTTATTTTGTCAATTAGGAACATTCAGCACCCACCCGCTATCAAGGCAGCTGCCTATCATGTCATGCCCTACCTGCACAGGTGTGCTGGCTACTCAAATGATCCAATTAAGGAGGCCGTTTAGTCAGCAGCAGCAGAAGTCCTGTGCCTGGACGCTCCAACAGCGGCCAGACACAAGCAGAAGCAGAAGCAGCAGAAGCACCACCTTTTGTTTTTTGGCTGCAGCAGCAGCAAGGCCCACAGGGCTGGCTAGCTGGCTAGCCAGCAAGCAGGTAGCAATGAAAGTAGGAATCTTTCTTTTTAACCCTGTAAGGGGGTGGTGCACTGTACCCGAAGATACTGCCATATCGGGTCAATGCATAGGGCGACGGAAGCAAGCTTCGAAATCGGCCCCCGTTCTCAAAAATCCATTTAATATATGGTCCCCAGATAGGGGACGTATCAGATATTAAACTGATAAGAACAGATTACTACACTTGATCTTAGCCAAAAGGCCGAGAAGCGATAACCGTGAAAGGGGCGGGCCCAACAAGGTGCCCTTCATGGGCACTATCACTGCTTGCTGTCAGGGAGGCTGCCAGACAATTTTCCATGCACACTCTGGGCTGGGGGGCAGTCAACCACCAGTACACACAGCAGAACCTAAACCCATACCATTATTGCTAAGCAGCAAGACAGGGGCCCATTGCACTCCCACGGGGCCTTTTTAAATGCAATCCATAACCCGGATTTGCCAGGAACCCTTCTTACTCCTCCTACTTGCATGTGACACTGGGCTTAGGATCTGCATAGGAAACACACACACAAGCACACACCTACCTTTGTTGCCTGCAGATGCCTCCTTGGCTGTCCCCAAACGGTATCAAACCAACACCCACGGGGAAGCTGTAAGCATAGAGGACATGCCTGCACCCCATTGGACTTACCTGTGTGGGTTAAACCCGGGTTATTTGACAACCTATGGCGGTGATGGTTCTGCTCAGGCAGAGCAGTGCTGATGCTCCTCATAAAGCTGTCGCTGCTGTTGAAGGTTCTAGGTGACATCACAAATCCCTATGGTTACATACACAACAAAGCTGGGTTGTTGTTGTTTACACTCTGCAAGGCCTGTGGAAGTGAGTGACATCATAGCACTGTAGTTCTGAGGGTTCTAGATGGATGCAAACAATCTCCTGTTGCTTCTATGAAGGCCATAATAGACGACATCACCAAACAGCTCCATAGTCACATACACAGCAAAGGAGAGATGTTGTTTACACCTAGTGATGTCAGTGGTATTGAGTGACATCACAGCACAGTGCTAAGGCTCCTGGGCCTGGACACAGCAGCGGCTGCAATATCTCAACGGAGAATACATTTATATATATGTGTGTGTGTGCGCGTATATATATATATATATATATATATATATATATTTCTCCCGCCGAAATCACTTTTAAACCCATTTCCACCTTTTTTTCCCTTCTCTTCCTCTTACTTTTTTTTCACGTTTTTTTTTACGTTTTTCTCCTTTTCGCCTCTTTCTGGGCGTATTATTCTTCTTTTTCTTCTTTTTTTTTCGTCTAATGCATACCCCATCAGTGCAGCAATGCTTATTCAATACCGCCAGCAGATGGAGACACTGGGGGATAATTTTCTAAGGAT
Organism: Hyla sarda; assembly: GCF_029499605.1. Lineage (NCBI taxonomy): Eukaryota > Metazoa > Chordata > Amphibia > Anura > Hylidae > Hyla > Hyla sarda. The sequence goes on along the minus strand of NW_026609596.1, from coordinate 18,426 downwards.
TTATACTGATTTTTCCTGTCTGAATTTGTCGCACAGAAAGTTGCAGGCCAAATATGTGTGACATTTCTGCGACTTTAGCTTCTAGAGCATTTTTACAACATTATACATAGGTGCTGAATACATAAAAAGCGACTGTTCAGCGACAGACAAGTCGCATCGGCTGAAAGTAGGCCAGAATGTCAGGTCCATGTTGGAGCAGGTTTAGATACAGTCTAAAGTATAGATCTCAAAGTCTGTGCACAGAATTTAGCAAGGGCCTCGCACCTTCTGATGCATCAGGTAGGTGCACAATAGCATAGCCTAACCCTCTGTACTTTGGTCTATATTGATGCGGGACATAGACAGCCAGCTGATGACCAATCCATTAGTGCAATGGATGGCTGGAAGCATTTGTCTTTGCCTTTGCAATACCACAGAAGCAATGCATGGTCAATGTACAGCAATGACACACCTGTGTGAACAGCCAGGAGACCCCCCCCCCTCCCCCCCCCATGTTATGTTACATAGTTACATAGTTAGTACGGTCGAAAAAAGACATATGTCCATCAAGTTCAACCAGGAATTAAGGGGTAGGGGTGTGGCGCGATATTGGGGAAGGGATGAGATTTTATATTTCTTCATAAGCATTAATCTTATTTTGTCAATTAGGAACATTCAGCACCCACCCGCTATCAAGGCAGCTGCCTATCATGTCATGCCCTACCTGCACAGGTGTGCTGGCTACTCAAATGATCCAATTAAGGAGGCCATTTAGTCAGCAGCAGCAGAAGTCCTGTGCCTGGACGCTCCAACAGCGGCCAGACACAAGCAGAAGCAGAAGCAGCAGAAGCAGCAGCAGCACCACCTTTTGTTTTTGGCTGCAGCAGCAGCAAGGCCCACAGGGCTGGCTAGCTGGCTAGCCAGCAAGCAGGTAGCAATGAAAGTAGGAATCTTTTCTTTTAACCCTGTAAGGGGTGGTGCACTGTACCCGAAGATACTGCCATATCGGGTCAATGCATAGGGCGACGGAAGCAAGCTTCGAAATCGGCCCCCCGTTCTCAAAAATCCATTTAATATATGGTCCCCAGATAGGGGACGTATCAGATATTAAACTGATAAGAACAGATACTACACTTGATCTTAGCCAAAAGGCCGAGAAGCGATAACCGTGAAGGGGCGGCCCAACAAGGTGCCCTTCATGGGCACTATCACTGCTTGCTGTCAGGGAGGCTGCCAGACAATTTTCCATGCACACTCTGGGGCTGGGGGGCAGTCAACCACCAGTACACACAGCAGAACCTAAACCATACCATTATTGCTAAGCAGCAAGACAGGGGCCCATTGCACTCCCACGGGGCCTTTTTAAATGCAATCCATAACCCGGATTTGCCAGGAACCCTTCTTACTCCTCCTACTTGCATGTGACACTGGGCTTAGGATCTGCATAGGAAACACACACACAAGCACACACCTACCTTTGTTGCCTGCAGATGCCTCCTTGGCTGTCCCCAAACGGTATCAAACCAACACCCACGGGAAGCTGTAAGCATAGAGGACATGCCTGCACCCCATTGGACTTACCTGTGAGGGTTAAACCCGGGTTATTTGACAACCTATGGCGGTGATGGTTCTGCTCAGGCAGAGCAGTGCTGATGCTCCTCATAAAGCTGTCGCTGCTGTGAAGGTTCTAGGTGACATCACAAATCCCTATGGTTACATACACAACAAAGCTGGGTTGTTGTTGTTTACACTCTGCAAGGCCTGTGGAAGTGAGTGACATCATAGCACTGTAGTTCCTGAGGGTTTCTAGATGGATGCAACAATCTCCTGTTGCTTCTATGAAGGCCATAATAGACGACATCACCAAACAGCTCCATAGTCACATACACAGCAAAGGAGAGATGTTGTTTACACCTAGTGATGTCAGTGGTATTGAGTGACATCACAGCACAGTGCTAAGGCTCCTGGGCCTGGACACAGCAGCGGCTGCAATATCTCAACGGAGAATACGTTTATATATATGTGTGTGTGTGCGCGTATATATATATATATATATATATATATATATATATATTTCTCCGCCGAAATCACTTTTAAACCCATTTCCACCTTTTTTTCCCTTCTCTTCCTCTTACTTTTTTTTCACGTTTTTTTACGTTTTTCTCCTTTTCGCCTCTTTTCTGGGCGTATTATTCTTCTTTTTCTTCTTTTTTTTTCGTCTAATGCATACCCCATCAGTGCAGCAATGCTTATTCAATACGCCAGCAGATGGAGACACTGGGGATAATTTTCTAAGGATTTATACTGATTTTTCCTGTCTGAATTTGTCGCACAGAAAGTTGCAGGCCAAATATGTGTGACATTTCTGCGACTTTAGCTTCTAGAGCATTTTTACAACATTATACATAGGTGCTGAATACATAAAAAAGCGGACTGTTCAGCGACAGACAAGTCGCATCGGCTGAAAGTAGGCCAGAATGTCAGTCCATGTTGGAGCAGGTTTAGATACAGTCTAAAGTATAGATCTCAAAGTCTGTGCACAGAATTTAGCAAGGGCCTCGCACCTTCTGATGCATCAGGTAGGTGCACAATAGCATAGCCTAACCCCTCTGTACTTTGGTCTATATTGATGCGGGACATAGACAGCCAGCTGATGACCAATCCATTAGTGCAATGGATGGCTGGAAGCATTTGTCTTTGCCTTTGCAATACCACAGAAGCAATGCATGGTCAATGTACAGCAATGACACACCTGTGTGAACAGCCAGGAGACCCCCCCCCCTCCCCCCCCCATGTTATGTTACATAGTTACATAGTTAGTACGGTCGAAAAAAGACATATGTCCATCAAGTTCAACCAGGGAATTAAGGGGGTAGGGGTGTGGCGCGATATTGGGGAAGGGATGAGAATTTATATTTCTTCATAAGCATTAATCTTATTTTGTCAATTAGGAACATTCAGCACCGCCACACCGCGCTATCAAGGCAGCTGCCTATCATGTCATGCCCTACCTTGCACAGGTGTTGCTGGCTACTCAAATGATCCAATTAAGGAGGCCATTTAGTCAGCAGCAGCAGAAGTCCTGTGCCTGGACGCTCCAACAGCGGCCAGACACAAGCAGAAGCAGAAGCAGCAGAAGCAGCAGCAGCACCACCTTTTGTTTTTTGGCTGCAGCAGCAGCAAGGCCCACAGGGCTGGCTAGCTGGCTAGCCAGCAAGCAGGTAGCAATGAAAGTAGGAATCTTTCTTTTTAACCCTGTAAGGGGGTGGTGCACTGTACCCGAAGATACTGCCATATCGGGTCAATGCATAGGGCGACGGAAGCAAGCTTCGAAATCGGCCCCCGTTCTCAAAAATCCATTTAATATATGGTCCCCAGATAGGGGACGTATCAGATATTAAACTGATAAGAACAGATACTACACTTGATCTTAGCCAAAAGGCCGAGAAGCGATAACCGTGAAAGGGGCGGGCCCAACAAGGTGCCCTTCATGGGCACTATCACTGCTTGCTGTCAGGGAGGCTGCCAGACAATTTTCCATGCACACTCTGGGCTGGGGGGCAGTCAACCACCAGTACACACAGCAGAACCTAAACCCATACCATTATTGCTAAGCAGCAAGACAGGGGGCCCATTGCACCTCCCACGGGGCCTTTTTAAATGCAATCCATAACCCGGATTTGCCAGGAACCCTTCTTACTCCTCCTACTTGCATGTGACACTGGGCTTAGGATCTGCATAGGAAACACACACACAAGCACACACCTACCTTTGTTGCCTGCAGATGCCTCCTTGGCTGTCCCCAAACGGTATCAAACCAACACCCACGGGAAGCTGTAAGCATAGAGGACATGCCTGCACCCCATTGGACTTACCTGTGTGGGTTAAACCCGGGTATTTGACAACCTATTGGCGGTGATGGTTCTGCTCAGGCAGAGCAGTGCTGATGCTCCTCATAAAGCTGTCGCTGCTGTGAAGGTTCTAGGTGACATCACAAATCCCTATGGTTACATACACAACAAAGCTGGTTGTTGTTGTTTACACTCTGCAAGGCCTGTGGAAGTGAGTGACATCATAGCACTGTAGTTCTGAGGGTTCTAGATGGATGCAACAATCTCCTGTTGCTTCTATGAAGGCCATAATAGACGACATCACCAACAGCTCCATAGTCACATACACAGCAAAGGAGAGATGTTGTTTACACCTAGTGATGTCAGTGGTATTGAGTGACATCACAGCACAGTGCTAAGGCTCCTGGGCCTGGACACAGCAGCGGCTGCAATATCTCAAACGGAGAATACGTTTATATATATGTGTGTGTGTGCGCGTATATATATATATATATATATATATATATATATATATATATATTTCTCCGCCGAAATCACTTTTAAACCCATTTCCACCTTTTTTTCCCTTCTCTTCCTCTTACTTTTTTTTCACGTTTTTTACGTTTTTCTCCTTTTCGCCTCTTTTCTGGGCGTATTATTCTTCTTTTTCTTCTTTTTTTTTCGTCTAATGCATACCCCATCAGTGCAGCAATGCTTATTCAATACCGCCAGCAGATGGAGACACTGGGTGGATAATTTTCTAAGGATATTATACTGATTTTTCCTGTCTGAATTTGTCGCACAGAAAGTTGCAGGCCAAATATGTGTGACATTTCTGCGACTTTAGCTTCTAGAGCATTTTTACAACATTATACATAGGTGCTGAATACATAAAAAGCGACTGTTCAGCGACAGACAAGTCGCATCGGCTGAAAGTAGGCCAGAATGTCAGTCCATGTTGGAGCAGGTTTAGATACAGTCTAAAGTATAGATCTCAAAGTCTGTGCACAGAATTTAGCAAGGGCCTCGCACCTTCTGATGCATCAGGTAGGTGCACAATAGCATAGCCTAACCCTCTGTACTTTGGTCTATATTGATGCGGGACATAGACAGCCAGCTGATGACCAATCCATTAGTGCAATGGATGGCTGGAAGCATTTGTCTTTGCCTTTGCAATACCACAGAAGCAATGCATGGTCAATGTACAGCAATGACACACCTGTGTGAACAGCCAGGAGACCCCCCCCCCATGTTATGTTACATAGTTACATAGTTAGTACGGTCGAAAAAAGACATATGTCCATCAAGTTCAACCAGGGAATTAAGGGGTAGGGGTGTGGCGCGATATTGGGGAAGGGATGAGATTTTATATTTCTTCATAAGCATTAATCTTATTTTGTCAATTAGGAACATTCAGCACCCACCCGCTATCAAGGCAGCTGCCTATCATGTCATGCCCTACCTGCACAGGTGTGCTGGCTACTCAAATGATCCAATTAAGGAGGCCATTTAGTCAGCAGCAGCAGAAGTCCTGTGCCTGGACGCTCCAACAGCGGCCAGACACAAGCAGAAGCAGAAGCAGCAGAAGCAGCAGCAGCACCACCTTTTGTTTTTTGGCTGCAGCAGCAGCAAGGCCCACAGGGCTGGCTAGCTGGCTAGCCAGCAAGCAGGTAGCAATGAAAGTAGGAATCTTTCTTTTTAACCCTGTAAGGGGGTGGTGCACTGTACCCGAAGATACTGCCATATCGGGTCAATGCATAGGGCGACGGAAGCAAGCTTCGAAATCGGCCCCCGTTCTCAAAAATCCATTTAATATATGGTCCCCAGATAGGGGACGTATCAGATATTAAACTGATAAGAACAGATACTACACTTGATCTTAGCCAAAAGGCCGAGAAGCGATAACCGTGAAAGGGGCGGGCCCAACAAGGTGCCCTTCATGGGCACTATCACTGCTTGCTGTCAGGGAGGCTGCCAGACAATTTTCCATGCACACTCTGGGCTGGGGGGCAGTCAACCACCAGTACACACAGCAGAACCTAAACCCATACCATTATTGCTAAGCAGCAAGACAGGGGCCCATTGCACTCCCACGGGGCCTTTTTAAATGCAATCCATAACCCGGATTTGCCAGGAACCCTTCTTACTCCTCCTACTTGCATGTGACACTGGGCTTAGGATCTGCATAGGAAACACACACACAAGCACACACCTACCTTTGTTGCCTGCAGATGCCTCCTTGGCTGTCCCCAAACGGTATCAAACCAACACCCACGGGAAGCTGTAAGCATAGAGGACATGCCTGCACCCCATTGGACTTACCTGTGTGGGTTAAACCCGGGTTATTTGACAACCTATGGCGGTGATGGTTCTGCTCAGGCAGAGCAGTGCTGATGCTCCTCATAAAGCTGTCGCTGCTGTGAAGGTTCTAGGTGACATCACAAATCCCTATGGTTACATACACAACAAAGCTGGGTTGTTGTTGTTTACACTCTGCAAGGCCTGTGGAAGTGAGTGACATCATAGCACTGTAGTTCTGAGGGTTCTAGATGGATGCAACAATCTCCTGTTGCTTCTATGAAGGCCATAATAGACGACATCACCAAACAGCTCCATAGTCACATACACAGCAAAGGAGAGATGTTGTTTACACCTAGTGATGTCAGTGGTATTGAGTGACATCACAGCACAGTGCTAAGGCTCCTGGGCCTGGACACAGCAGCGGCTGCAATATCTCAACGGAGAATACGTTTATATATATGTGTGTGTGTGCGCGTATATATATATATATATATATATATATATATATATATATTTCTCCGCCGAAATCACTTTTAAACCCATTTCCACCTTTTTTTCCCCTTCTCTTCCTCTTACTTTTTTTTCACGTTTTTTTACGTTTTTCTCCTTTTCGCCTCTTTTCTGGGCGTATTATTCTTCTTTTTCTTCTTTTTTTTCGTCTAATGCATACCCCATCAGTGCAGCAATGCTTATTCAATACCGCCAGCAGATGGAGACACTGGGGGATAATTTTCTAAGGATTTATACTGATTTTTCCTGTCTGAATTTGTCGCACAGAAAGTTGCAGGCCAAATATGTGTGACATTTCTGCGACTTTAGCTTCTAGAGCATTTTTACAACATTATACATAGGTGCTGAATACATAAAAAGCGACTGTTCAGCGACAGACAAGTCGCATCGGCTGAAAGTAGGCCAGAATGTCAGTCCATGTTGGAGCAGGTTTAGATACAGTCTAAAGTATAGATCTCAAAGTCTGTGCACAGAATTTAGCAAGGGCCTCGCACCTTCTGATGCATCAGGTAGGTGCACAATAGCATAGCCTAACCCTCTGTACTTTGGTCTATATTGATGCGGGACATAGACAGCCAGCTGATGACCAATCCATTAGTGCAATGGATGGCTGGAAGCATTTGTCTTTGCCTTTGCAATACCACAGAAGCAATGCATGGTCAATGTACAGCAATGACACACCTGTGTGAACAGCCAGGAGACCCCCCCCCCCCCCATGTTATGTTACATAGTTACATAGTTAGTACGGTCGAAAAAAGACATATGTCCATCAAGTTCAACCAGGGAATTAAGGGGTAGGGGTGTGGCGCGATATTGGGGAAGGGATGAGATTTTATATTTCTTCATAAGCATTAATCTTATTTTGTCAATTAGGAACATTCAGCACCCACCCGCTATCAAGGCAGCTGCCTATCATGTCATGCCCTACCTGCACAGGTGTGCTGGCTACTCAAATGATCCAATTAAGGAGGCCATTTAGTCAGCAGCAGCAGAAGTCCTGTGCCTGGACGCTCCAACAGCGGCCAGACACAAGCAGAAGCAGAAGCAGCAGAAGCAGCAGCAGCAGCAAGGCCAACAGGGCTGGCTAGCTGGCTAGCCAGCAAGCAGGTAGCAATGAAAGTAGGAATCTTTCTTTTTAACCCTGTAAGGGGGTGGTGCACTGTACCCGAAGATACTGCCATATCGGGTCAATGCATAGGGCGACGGAAGCAAGCTTCGAAATCGGCCCCCGTTCTCAAAAATCCATTTAATATATGGTCCCCAGATAGGGGACGTATCAGATATTAAACTGATAAGAACAGATACTACACTTGATCTTAGCCAAAAGGCCGAGAAGCGATAACCGTGAAAGGGGCGGGCCCAACAAGGTGCCCTTCATGGGCACTATCACTGCTTGCTGTCAGGGAGGCTGCCAGACAATTTTCCATGCACACTCTGGGCTGGGGGGCAGTCAACCACCAGTACACACAGCAGAACCTAAACCCATACCATTATTGCTAAGCAGCAAGACAGGGGCCCATTGCACTCCCACGGGGCCTTTTTAAATGCAATCCATAACCCGGATTTGCCAGGAACCCTTCTTACTCCTCCTACTTGCATGTGACACTGGGCTTAGGATCTGCATAGGAAACACACACACAAGCACACACCTACCTTTGTTGCCTGCAGATGCCTCCTTGGCTGTCCCCAAACGGTATCAAACCAACACCCACGGGAAGCTGTAAGCATAGAGGACATGCCTGCACCCCATTGGACTTACCTGTGTGGGTTAAACCCGGGTTATTTGACAACCTATGGCGGTGATGGTTCTGCTCAGGCAGAGCAGTGCTGATGCTCCTCATAAAGCTGTCGCTGCTGTGAAGGTTCTAGGTGACATCACAAATCCCTATGGTTACATACACAACAAAGCTGGGTTGTTGTTGTTTACACTCTGCAAGGCCTGTGGAAGTGAGTGACATCATAGCACTGTAGTTCTGAGGGTTCTAGATGGATGCAACAATCTCCTGTTGCTTCTATGAAGGCCATAATAGACGACATCACCAAACAGCTCCATAGTCACATACACAGCAAAGGAGAGATGTTGTTTACACCTAGTGATATCAGTGGTATTGAGTGACATCACAGCACAGTGCTAAGGCTCCTGGGCCTGGACACAGCAGCGGCTGCAATATCTCAACGGAGAATACGTTTATATATATGTGTGTGTGTGCGCGTATATATATATATATATATATATATATATATATATATATATTTCTCCGCCGAAATCACTTTTAAACCCATTTCCACCTTTTTTTCCCTTCTCTTCCTCTTACTTTTTTTTCACGTTTTTTTACGTTTTTCTCCTTTTCGCCTCTTTTCTGGGCGTATTATTCTTCTTTTTCTTCTTTTTTTTCGTCTAATGCATACCCCATCAGTGCAGCAATGTTTATTCAATACCGCCAGCAGATGGAGACACTGGGGGATAATTTTCTAAGGATTTATACTGATTTTTCCTGTCTGAATTTGTCGCACAGAAAGTTGCAGGCCAAATATGTGTGACATTTCTGCGACTTTAGCTTCTAGAGCATTTTTACAACATTATACATAGGTGCTGAATACATAAAAAGCGACTGTTCAGCGACAGACAAGTCGCATCGGCTGAAAGTAGGCCAGAATGTCAGTCCATGTTGGAGCAGGTTTAGATACAGTCTAAAGTATAGATCTCAAAGTCTGTGCACAGAATTTAGCAAGGGCCTCGCACCTTCTGATGCATCAGGTAGGTGCACAATAGCATAGCCTAACCCTCTGTACTTTGGTCTATATTGATGCGGGACATAGACAGCCAGCTGATGACCAATCCATTAGTGCAATGGATGGCTGGAAGCATTTGTCTTTGCCTTTGCAATACCACAGAATCAATGCATGGTCAATGTACAGCAATGACACACCTGTGTGAACAGCCAGGAGACCCCCCCCCCCATGTTATGTTACATAGTTACATAGTTAGTACGGTCGAAAAAAGACATATGTCCATCAAGTTCAACCAGGGAATTAAGGGGTAGGGGTGTGGCGCGATATTGGGGAAGGGATGAGATTTTATATTTCTTCATAAGCATTAATCTTATTTTGTCAATTAGGAACATTCAGCACCCACCCGCTATCAAGGCAGCTGCCTATCATGTCATGCCCTACCTGCACAGGTGTGCTGGCTACTCAAATGATCCAATTAAGGAGGCCATTTAGTCAGCAGCAGCAGAAGTCCTGTGCCTGGACGCTCCAACAGCGGCCAGACACAAGCAGAAGCAGAAGCAGCAGAAGCAGCAGCAGCACCACCTTTTGTTTTTTGGCTGCAGCAGCAGCAAGGCCCACAGGGCTGGCTAGCTGGCTAGCCAGCAAGCAGGTAGCAATGAAAGTAGGAATCTTTCTTTTTAACCCTGTAAGGGGGTGGTGCACTGTACCCGAAGATACTGCCATATCGGGTCAATGCATAGGGCGACGGAAGCAAGCTTCGAAATCGGCCCCCGTTCTCAAAAATCCATTTAATATATGGTCCCCAGATAGGGGACGTATCAGATATTAAACTGATAAGAACAGATACTACACTTGATCTTAGCCAAAAGGCCGAGAAGCGATAACCGTGAAAGGGGCGGGCCCAACAAGGTGCCCTTCATGGGCACTATCACTGCTTGCTGTCAGGGAGGCTGCCAGACAATTTTCCATGCACACTCTGGGCTGGGGGGCAGTCAACCACCAGTACACACAGCAGAACCTAAACCCATACCATTATTGCTAAGCAGCAAGACAGGGGCCCATTGCACTCCCACGGGGCCTTTTTAAATGCAATCCATAACCCGGATTTGCCAGGAACCCTTCTTACTCCTCCTACTTGCATGTGACACTGGGCTTAGGATCTGCATAGGAAACACACACACAAGCACACACCTACCTTTGTTGCCTGCAGATGCCTCCTTGGCTGTCCCCAAACGGTATCAAACCAACACCCACGGGAAGCTGTAAGCATAGAGGACATGCCTGCACCCCATTGGACTTACCTGTGTGGGTTAAACCCGGGTTATTTGACAACCTATGGCGGTGATGGTTCTGCTCAGGCAGAGCAGTGCTGATGCTCCTCATAAAGCTGTCGCTGCTGTGAAGGTTCTAGGTGACATCACAAATCCCTATGGTTACATACACAACAAAGCTGGGTTGTTGTTGTTTACACTCTGCAAGGCCTGTGGAAGTGAGTGACATCATAGCACTGTAGTTCTGAGGGTTCTAGATGGATGCAACAATCTCCTGTTGCTTCTATGAAGGCCATAATAGACGACATCACCAAACAGCTCCATAGTCACATACACAGCAAAGGAGAGATGTTGTTTACACCTAGTGATGTCAGTGGTATTGAGTGACATCACAGCACAGTGCTAAGGCTCCTGGGCCTGGACACAGCAGCGGCTGCAATATCTCAACGGAGAATACGTTTATATATATGTGTGTGTGTGCGCGTATATATATATATATATATATATATATATATATATATATATATATATTTCTCCGCCGAAATCACTTTTAAACCCATTTCCACCTTTTTTTCCCTTCTCTTCCTCTTACTTTTTTTTCACGTTTTTTTACGTTTTTCTCCTTTTTGCCTCTTTTCTGGGCGTATTATTCTTCTTTTTCTTCTTTTTTTTCGTCTAATGCATACCCCATCAGTGCAGCAATGCTTATTCAATACCGCCAGCAGATGGAGACACTGGGGGATAATTTTCTAAGGATTTATACTGATTTTTCCTGTCTGAATTTGTCGCACAGAAAGTTGCAGGCCAAATATGTGTGACATTTCTGCGACTTTAGCTTCTAGAGCATTTTTACAACATTATAAATAGGTGCTGAATACATAAAAAGCGACTGTTCAGCGACAGACAAGTCGCATCGGCTGAAAGTAGGCCAGAATGTCAGTCCATGTTGGAGCAGGTTTAGATACAGTCTAAAGTATAGATCTCAAAGTCTGTGCACAGAATTTAGCAAGGGCCTCGCACCTTCTGATGCATCAGGTAGGTGCACAATAGCATAGCCTAACCCTCTGTACTTTGGTCTATATTGATGCGGGACATAGACAGCCAGCTGATGACCAATCCATTAGTGCAATGGATGGCTGGAAGCATTTGTCTTTGCCTTTGCAATACCACAGAAGCAATGCATGGTCAATGTACAGCAATGACACACCTGTGTGAACAGCCAGGAGACCCCCCCCCCCCTCCCCCCCCCATGTTATGTTACATAGTTACATAGTTAGTACGGTCGAAAAAAGACATATGTCCATCAAGTTCAACCAGGGAATTAAGGGGTAGGGGTGTGGCGCGATATTGGGGAAGGGATGAGATTTTATATTTCTTCATAAGCATTAATCTTATTTTGTCAATTAGGAACATTCAGCACCCACCCGCTATCAAGGCAGCTGCCTATCATGTCATGCCCTACCTGCACAGGTGTGCTGGCTACTCAAATGATCCAATTAAGGAGGCCATTTAGTCAGCAGCAGCAGAAGTCCTGTGCCTGGACGCTCCAACAGCGGCCAGACACAAGCAGAAGCAGCAGAAGCAGCAGAAGCAGCAGCAGCACCACCTTTTGTTTTTTGGCTGCAGCAGCAGCAAGGCCCACAGGGCTGGCTAGCTGGCTAGCCAGCAAGCAGGTAGCAATGAAAGTAGGAATCTTTCTTTTTAACCCTGTAAGGGGGTGGTGCACTGTACCCGAAGATACTGCCATATCGGGTCAATGCATAGGGCGACGGAAGCAAGCTTCGAAATCGGCCCCCGTTCTCAAAAATCCATTTAATATATGGTCCCCAGATAGGGGACGTATCAGATATTAAACTGATAAGAACAGATACTACACTTGATCTTAGCCAAAAGGCCGAGAAGCGATAACCGTGAAAGGGGCGGGCCCAACAAGGTGCCCTTCATGGGCACTATCACTGCTTGCTGTCAGGGAGGCTGCCAGACAATTTTCCATGCACACTCTGGGCTGGGGGGCAGTCAACCACCAGTACACACAGCAGAACCTAAACCCATACCATTATTGCTAAGCAGCAAGACAGGGGCCCATTGCACTCCCACGGGGCCTTTTTAAATGCAATCCATAACCCGGATTTGCCAGGAACCCTTCTTACTCCTCCTACTTGCATGTGACACTGGACTTAGGATCTGCATAGGAAACACACACACAAGCACACACCTACCTTTGTTGCCTGCAGATGCCTCCTTGGCTGTCCCCAAACGGTATCAAACCAACACCCACGGGAAGCTGTAAGCATAGAGGACATGCCTGCACCCCATTGGACTTACCTGTGTGGGTTAAACCCGGGTTATTTGACAACCTATGGCGGTGATGGTTCTGCTCAGGCAGAGCAGTGCTGATGCTCCTCATAAAGCTGTCGCTGCTGTGAAGGTTCTAGGTGACATCACAAATCCCTATGGTTACATACACAACAAAGCTGGGTTGTTGTTGTTTACACTCTGCAAGGCCTGTGGAAGTGAGTGACATCATAGCACTGTAGTTCTGAGGGTTCTAGATGGATGCAACAATCTCCTGTTGCTTCTATGAAGGCCATAATAGACGACATCACCAAACAGCTCCATAGTCACATACACAGCAAAGGAGAGATGTTGTTTACACCTAGTGATGTCAGTGGTATTGAGTGACATCACAGCACAGTGCTAAGGCTCCTGGGCCTGGACACAGCAGCGGCTGCAATATCTCAACGGAGAATACGTTTATATATATGTGTGTGTGTGCGCGTATATATATATATATATATATATATATATATATATATATATATATATTTCTCCGCCGAAATCACTTTTAAACCCATTTCCACCTTTTTTTCCCTTCTCTTCCTCTTACTTTTTTTTCACGTTTTTTTACGTTTTTCTCCTTTTCGCCTCTTTTCTGGGCGTATTATTCTTCTTTTTCTTCTTTTTTTTCGTCTAATGCATACCCCATCAGTGCAGCAATGCTTATTCAATACCGCCAGCAGATAAGGACACTGGGGGATAATTTTCTAAGGATTTATACTGATTTTTCCTGTCTGAATTTGTCGCACAGAAAGTTGCAGGCCAAATATGTGTGACATTTCTGCGACTTTAGCTTCTAGAGCATTTTTACAACATTATACATAGGTGCTGAATACATAAAAAGCGACTGTTCAGCGACAGACAAGTCGCATCGGCTGAAAGTAGGCCAGAATGTCAGTCCATGTTGGAGCAGGTTTAGATACAGTCTAAAGTATAGATCTCAAAGTCTGTGCACAGAATTTAGCAAGGGCCTCGCACCTTCTGATGCATCAGGTAGGTGCACAATAGCATAGCCTAACCCTCTGTACTTTGGTCTATATTGATGCGGGACATAGACAGCCAGCTGATGACCAATCCATTAGTGCAATGGATGGCTGGAAGCATTTGTCTTTGCCTTTGCAATACCACAGAAGCAATGCATGGTCAATGTACAGCAATGACACACCTGTGTGAACAGCCAGGAGACCCCCCCCCCCCCCCCATGTTATGTTACATAGTTACATAGTTAGTACGGTCGAAAAAAGACATATGTCCATCAAGTTCAACCAGGGAATTAAGGGGTAGGGGTGTGGCGCGATATTGGGGAAGGGATGAGATTTTATATTTCTTCATAAGCATTAATCTTATTTTGTCAATTAGGAACATTCAGCACCCACCCGCTATCAAGGCAGCTGCCTATCATGTCATGCCCTACCTGCACAGGTGTGCTGGCTACTCAAATGATCCAATTAAGGAGGCCATTTAGTCAGCAGCAGCAGAAGTCCTGTGCCTGGACGCTCCAACAGCGGCCAGACACAAGCAGAAGCAGAAGCAGCAGAAGCAGCAGCAGCACCACCTTTTGTTTTTTGGCTGCAGCAGCAGCAAGGCCCACAGGGCTGGCTAGCTGGCTAGCCAGCAAGCAGGTAGCAATGAAAGTAGGAATCTTTCTTTTTAACCCTGTAAGGGGGTGGTGCACTGTACCCGAAGATACTGCCATATCGGGTCAATGCATAGGGCGACGGAAGCAAGCTTCGAAATCGGCCCCCGTTCTCAAAAATCCATTTAATATATGGTCCCCAGATAGGGGACGTATCAGATATTAAACTGATAAGAACAGATACTACACTTGATCTTAGCCAAAAGGCCGAGAAGCGATAACCGTGAAAGGGGCGGGCCCAACAAGGTGCCCTTCATGGGCACTATCACTGCTTGCTGTCAGGGAGGCTGCCAGACAATTTTCCATGCACACTCTGGGCTGGGGGGCAGTCAACCACCAGTACACACAGCAGAACCTAAACCCATACCATTATTGCTAAGCAGCAAGACAGGGGCCCATTGCACTCCCACGGGGCCTTTTTAAATGCAATCCATAGCCCGGATTTGCCAGGAACCCTTCTTACTCCTCCTACTTGCATGTGACACTGGGCTTAGGATCTGCATAGGAAACACACACACAAGCACACACCTACCTTTGTTGCCTGCAGATGCCTCCTTGGCTGTCCCCAAACGGTATCAAACCAACACCCACGGGAAGCTGTAAGCATAGAGGACATGCCTGCACCCCATTGGACTTACCTGTGTGGGTTAAACCCGGGTTATTTGACAACCTATGGCGGTGATGGTTCTGCTCAGGCAGAGCAGTGCTGATGCTCCTCATAAAGCTGTCGCTGCTGTGAAGGTTCTAGGTGACATCACAAATCCCTATGGTTACATACACAACAAAGCTGGGTTGTTGTTGTTTACACTCTGCAAGGCCTGTGGAAGTGAGTGACATCATAGCACTGTAGTTCTGAGGGTTCTAGATGGATGCAACAATCTCCTGTTGCTTCTATGAAGGCCATAATAGACGACATCACCAAACAGCTCCATAGTCACATACACAGCAAAGGAGAGATGTTGTTTACACCTAGTGATGTCAGTGGTATTGAGTGACATCACAGCACAGTGCTAAGGCTCCTGGGCCTGGACACAGCAGCGGCTGCAATATCTCAACGGAGAATACGTTTATATATATGTGTGTGTGTGCGCGTATATATATATATATATATATATATATATATATATATATATATATTTCTCCGCCGAAATCACTTTTAAACCCATTTCCACCTTTTTTTCCCTTCTCTTCCTCTTACTTTTTTTTCACGTTTTTTTACGTTTTTCTCCTTTTCGCCTCTTTTCTGGGCGTATTATTCTTCTTTTTCTTCTTTTTTTTCGTCTAATGCATACCCCATCAGTGCAGCAATGCTTATTCAATACCGCCAGCAGATGGAGACACTGGGGGATAATTTTCTAAGGATTTATACTGATTTTTCCTGTCTGAATTTGTCGCACAGAAAGTTGCAGGCCAAATATGTGTGACATTTCTGCGACTTTAGCTTCTAGAGCATTTTTACAACATTATACATAGGTGCTGAATACATAAAAAGCGACTGTTCAGCGACAGACAAGTCGCATCGGCTGAAAGTAGGCCAGAATGTCAGTCCATGTTGGAGCAGGTTTAGATACAGTCTAAAGTATAGATCTCAAAGTCTGTGCACAGAATTTAGCAAGGGCCTCGCACCTTCTGATGCATCAGGTAGGTGCACAATAGCATAGCCTAACCCTCTGTACTTTGGTCTATATTGATGCGGGACATAGACAGCCAGCTGATGACCAATCCATTAGTGCAATGGATGGCTGGAAGCATTTGTCTTTGCCTTTGCAATACCACAGAAGCAATGCATGGTCAATGTACAGCAATGACACACCTGTGTGAACAGCCAGGAGACCCCCCCCCCCCCCCCATGTTATGTTACATAGTTACATAGTTAGTACGGTCGAAAAAAGACATATGTCCATCAAGTTCAACCAGGGAATTAAGGGGTAGGGGTGTGGCGCGATATTGGGGAAGGGATGAGATTTTATATTTCTTCATAAGCATTAATCTTATTTTGTCAATTAGGAACATTCAGCACCCACCCGCTATCAAGGCAGCTGCCTATCATGTCATGCCCTACCTGCACAGGTGTGCTGGCTACTCAAATGATCCAATTAAGGAGGCCATTTAGTCAGCAGCAGCAGAAGTCCTGTGCCTGGACGCTCCAACAGCGGCCAGACACAAGCAGAAGCAGAAGCAGAAGCAGCAGCAGCAGCACCACCTTTTGTTTTTTGGCTGCAGCAGCAGCAAGGCCCACAGGGCTGGCTAGCTGGCTAGCCAGCAAGCAGGTAGCAATGAAAGTAGGAATCTTTCTTTTTAACCCTGTAAGGGGGTGGTGCACTGTACCCGAAGATACTGCCATATCGGGTCAATGCATAGGGCGACGGAAGCAAGCTTCGAAATCGGCCCCCGTTCTCAAAAATCCATTTAATATATGGTCCCCAGATAGGGGACGTATCAGATATTAAACTGATAAGAACAGATTTTTTTTTTTTTTTTAAGTTAGCCCTCAGAACTCAATCAGAGCTCCAAGATCTTATATGGACTCGATTGTTTTGTTCATCATCAGGTAACACTTTTATTTATTCCTAAAAAAAGACAAATTGAAATAAAATATTATAACAACAATAAAAATAATAAACATTCCAAAATTATAACAAATTCATTCCCTTTCTCCGGGCGTAAACTGCCAAGTAATCAATTAAACCATAGGTTAAGCTTCCTTTTTCCATTTCCCTTTTTACTGGGATGGCCAACCAGGCCGGTATTTTATAAGTTACCATAAATCGATCCACGTCAGGGCGAAAAGAATCATAAACTTTGTTTCTTACTGCAGGCAACTTGGCTTTAAAGGTGGATAATAGATTATCCAGGTCCTGTAAGAACAATTCTCTTTCCTCATCTGGAGCTCTCTCCAAAATAGTTTGGAAAGACCCTGAATATCCTCTTAAATCTCTCACCGGCTCTTCATTTTTCTTTTTACTCTTATGCTCTCCAATGTTCTTTTCTTCTACTATCATCTCTTTTCCAACAATTTTTGGCTCTTGGGTTACCACAGATCTTTTAATTTCTGGCTCTTGTTCAGAAACTTCTTCTTCTCTTTTCTTCTTCCTCTTTGGACAGTTCACATACATGTGACCAATTTTGTTACATAAATTACATTTACTTTTTTGGCTACAGGATTCGATTTCATGACCTTCTTTTTGGCATTTTTGGCACCACATTGAGGTGCACTCTTCCTTTAAATGGCCATATTTCTTGCATTTTCTACAGAAATTCTGCATACCTGCAAAAAACATATCTCCATTGATAACCCCTATTTTAAAACGGGCAGGGGGATAAAGAACTCTTCCATCTGCGTCTTCCTTGAACTTTACTTTAAATCTCCACTTTGTTGTCCAGACTCCATACTGATTATAAATTTTCCCAAGTGGCGCAATTTCCTCACAAAATTGGGTCAAAAGAATTATAATATCCTCCTCTGGGACGTAAGGACTATACATCCTCACCGTTAAAATTCTTTCTCTCCTGGGAAAGTGGGGAATGACTTCCACGCCCTCCCACACTGGATCAGACTTGATTGTCTCAAATTTCTTCCAAAATAAATCATAATCCTCTTCGGAAACCAAAATAACATCAAAGCACCCTTTCTTTGGAAATTCCAACATGGAAAGGATTTGTGTCTTTGCAATTTCCAAAACTCCAAAAAGAATTTCCTCCATTACAAAGGAAAGTCCTCTTCTTTTCTTCTCAAGGTCTTTCAGCAGGATCCGGACCCCATTCTTGATCTTCCCAAAAAAAGGAACCTCCTCTCCAACAGATTGAGAGGTGTCCATGATCTCTTCCA
>NW_026609595.1:0-28500 GCF_029499605.1 Hyla sarda | reverse complement strand
ACACACATACACAATTATATACAATGATCTCACACTGAGGACTGTACTACACACATACACAATTATATACAATGATAACACACTGAGGACTGTACTACACACATACACAATTATATATACAATGATCACACACTGAGGACTGTACTACACACATACATACAATTATATATACAATGATCTCACACTGAGGACTGTACTACACACATACACAATTATATATACAATGATCTCACACTGAGGACTGTACTACACACATACACAATTATATACACAATGATCTCACACTGAGGACTGTACTACACACATACACAATTATATATACAATGATCACACACTGAGGACTGTACTACACACATACACAATTATATACAATGATCTCACACTGAGGACTGTACTACACACATACACAATTATATACAATGATCACACACTGAGGACTGTACTACACACATACACAATTATATACAATGATCTCACACTGAGGACTGTACTACACACATACACAATTATATATACAATGATCTCACACTGAGGACTGTACAACACACATATACAATTATATACAATGATCACACACTGAGGACTGTACTACACACATACACAATTATATATACAATGATCACACACTGAGGACTGTACTACACACATACAATTATATACAATGATCACACACTGAGGACTGTACTACACACATACACAATTATATACAATGATCTCACACTGAGGACTGTACTACACACATACACAATTATATATACAATGATCTCGCACTGAGGACTGTACTACACACATACACAATTATATATACAATGATCTCGCACTGAGGACTGTACTACACACATACAATTATATATACAATGATCTCACACTGAGGACTGTACTACACACATACACAATTATATACAATGATCACACACTGAGGACTGTAATACACACATACACAATTATATACAATGATCTCACACTGAGGACTGTACTACACACATACACAATTATATACAATGATCTCACACTGAGGACTGTACTACACACATACACAATTATATATACAATGATCTCACACTGAGGACTGTACTACACACATACACAATTATATATACAATGATCACACACTGAGGACTGTACTACACACATACACAATTATATATACAATGATCTCACACTGAGGGCTGTACTACACACATACACAATTATATACACAATGATCTCACACTGAGGACTGTACTACACACATACACAATTATATATACAATGATCACACACTGAGGACTGTACTACACACATACACAATTATATATACAATGATCACACACTGAGGACTGTACTACACACATACACAATTATATACAATGATCTCACACTGAGGACTGTACTACACACATACACAATTATATATACAATGATCTCACACTGAGAACTGTACTACACACATACACAATTATATACAATGATCACACACTGAGGACTGTACTACACACATACACAATTATATACAATGATCTCACACTGAGGACTGTACTACACACATACACAATTATATATACAATGATCTCACACTGAGGACTGTACTACACACATACACAATTATATACAATGATCTCACACTGAGGACTGTACTACACACATACACAATTATATACAATGATATCACACTGAGGACTGTACTACACACACACAATTATATATACAATGATCACACACTGAGGACTGTACTACACACATACACAATTATATACAATGATCACACACTGAGGACTGTACTACACACATACACAATTATATATACAATGATCTCACACTGAGGACTACTACACACATACACAATTATATACAATGATCTCACACTGAGGACTGTACTACACACATACACAATTATATATACAATGATCTCACACTGAGAACTGTACTACACATATACACAATTATATATAATGATCTCACACTGAGGACTGTACTACACACATACACAATTATATATACAATGATCTCACACTGAGGACTGTACTACACACATACACAATTATATATACAATGATCACACACTGAGGACTGTACTACACACATACACAATTATATACAATGATCTCACACTGAGGACTGTACTACACACATACACAATTATATATACAATGATCTCACACTGAGGACTGTACTACACACATACACAATTATATATACAATGATCACACACTGAGGACTGTACTACACACATACACAATTATATACAATGATCTCACACTGAGGACTGTACTACACACATACACAATTATATACAATGATCACACACTGAGGACTGTACTACACACATACACAATTATATACAATGATCACACACTGAGGACTGTACTACACACATACACAATTATATACAATGATCACACACTGAGGACTGTGTTACACACATACACAATTATATATACAATGATCTCACACTGAGGACTGTACTACACACATACACAATTATATACAATGATCTCACACTGAGGACTGTACTACACACATACACAATTATATATACAATGATCTCACACTGAGGACTGTACTACACACATACACAATTATATATACAATGATCTCACACTGAGGACTGTACTACACACATACACAATTATATACAATGATCACACACCGAGGACTGTACTACACACATACACAATTATATACAATGATCTCACACTGAAGACTGTACTACACACATACACAATTATATACAATGATCACACACTGAGGACTGTACTACACACATACACAATTATATACAATGATCACACACTGAGGACTGTTCTACACACATACACAATTATATACAATGATCACACACTGAGGACTGTGTTACACACATACACAATTATATATACAATGATCTCACACTGAGGACTGTACTACACACATACACAATTATATACAATGATCACACACTGAGGACTGTACTACACACATACACAATTATATACAATGATCACACACTGAGGACTGTGTTACACACACAATTATATATACAATGATCACACACTGAGGACTGTACTACACACATACACAATTATATATACAATGATCTCACACTGAGGACTGTACTACACACATACACAATTATATATACAATGATCTCACATTGAGGACTGTACTACACACATACACAATTATATACAATGATCACACACTGAGGACTGTACTACACACATACACAATTATATATACAATGATCACACACTGAGGACTGTACTACTCACATACACAATAATATACAATGATCTCACACTGAGGACTGTACTACACACATACACAATTATATATACAATGATCTCACACTGAGGACTGTACTACACACATACACAATTATATATACAATGATCACACACTGAGGACTGTACTACACACATACACAATTATATATACAATGATCTCACACTGAGGACTGTACTACACACATACACAATTATATATACAATGATCACACACTGAGGACTGTACTACACACATACACAATTATATACAATGATCTCACACTGAGGACTGTACTACACACATACACAATTATATACAATGATCTCACACTGAGAACTGTACTACACACATACACAATTATATATACAATGATCTCACACTGAGGACTGTACTACACACATACACAATTATATATACAATGATCACACACTGAGGACTGTACTACACACATACACAATTATATACACAATGATCTCACACTGAGGACTGTACTACACACATACACAATTATATATACAATGATCTCACACTGAGGACTGTACTACACACATACACAATTATATATACAATGATCTCACACTGAGGACTGTACTACACACATACACAATTATATATACAATGATCACACACTGAGGACTGTACTACACACATACACAATTATATACACAATGATCTCACACTGAGGACTGTACTACACACATACACAATTATATATACAATGATCTCACACTGAGGACTGTACTACACACATACACAATTATATACAATGATCTCACACTGAGGACTGTACTACACACATACACAATTATATATACAATGATCTCACACTGAGGACTGTACTACACACATACACAATTATATATACAATGATCTCACACTGAGGACTGTACTACACACATACACAATTATATACAATGATCACACACTGAGGACTGTACTACACACATACACAATTATATACAATGATCTCACACTGAGGACTGTACTACACACATACACAATTACATATACAATGATCTCACACTGAGGACTGTACTACACACATACACAATTATATACAATGATCACACACTGAGGACTGTACTACACACATACACAATTATATACAATGATCTCACACTGAGGACTGTACCACACACATACACAATTATATACAATGATCTCACACTGAGGACTGTACTACACACATACACAATTATATATACAATGGTCACACACTGAGGACTGTACTACACACATACACAATTATATATACAATGATCTCACACTGAGGACTGTACTACACACATACACAATTATATACAATGATCACACACTGAGGACTGTACTACACACATACACAATTATATATACAATGATCTCACACTGAGGACTGTACTACACACATACACAATTATATATACAATGATCTCACACTGAGGACTGTACTACACACATACACAATTATATACAATGATCACACACTGAGGACTGTACTACACACATACACAATTATATATACAATGATCACACACTGAGGACTGTACTACACACATACACAATTATATACAATGATCACACACTGAGGACTGTACTACACACATACACAATTATATATACAATGATCACACACTGAGGACTGTACTACACACATACACAATTATATATACAATGATCACACACTGAGGACTGTACTACACACATACACAATTATATACAATGATCACACACTGAGGACTGTACTACACACATACAATTATATACAATGATCTCACACTGAGGACTGTACTACACACATACACAATTATATATACAATGATCTCACACTGAGGACTGTACTACACACATACACAATTATATACACAATGATCTCACACTGAGGACTGTACTACACACATACACAATTATATACAATGATCACACACTGAGGACTGTACTACACACATACACAATTATATATACAATGATCTCACACTGAGGACTGTACTACACACATACACAATTATATATACAATGATCTCACACTGAGGACTGTACTACACACATACACAATTATATACAATGATCACACACTGAGGACTGTACTACACACATACACAATTATATACAATGATCTCACACTGAGGACTGTACTACACACATACACAATTATATACAATGATCACACACTGAGGACTGTACTACACACATACACAATTATATACAATGATCTCACACTGAGGACTGTACTACACACATACACAATTATATACAATGATCACACACTGAGGACTGTACTACACACATACACAATTATATACAATGATCTCACACTGAGGACTGTACTACACACATACACAATTATATACAATGATCACACACTGAGGACTGTACTACACACATACACAATTATATACAATGATCACACACTAAGGACTGTACTACACACATACACAATTTTATATACAATGATCTCACACTGAGGACTGTACTACACACATACAATTATATACAATGATCTCACACTGAGGACTGTACTACACACATACACAATTATATACAATGATCACACACTGAGGACTGTACTACACACATACACAATTATATATACAATGATCTCACACTGAGGACTGTACTACACACATACACAATTATATATACAATGATCTCACACTGAGGACTGTACTACACACATACACAATTATATATACAATGATCACACACTGAGGACTGTACTACTCACATACACAATTATAT
Organism: Hyla sarda; assembly: GCF_029499605.1. NCBI lineage: Eukaryota > Metazoa > Chordata > Amphibia > Anura > Hylidae > Hyla > Hyla sarda. Next base: position 22,560 of record NW_026609595.1, on the reverse strand, counting down.
ATACAATGATCTCACACTGAGGACTGTACTACACACATACACAATTATATACAATGATCTCACACTGAGGACTGTACTACACACATACAATTATATACAATGATCACACACTGAGGACTGTACTACACACATACACAATTATATATACAATGATCTCACACTGATGACTGTACTACACACATACACAATTATATATACAATGATCTCACACTGAGGACTGTACTACACACATACACAATTATATATACAATGATCTCACACTGAGGACTGTACTACACACATACACAATTATATATACAATGATCTCACACTGAGAACTGTACTACACACATACACAATTATATACAATGATCTCACACTGAGGACTGTACTACACACATACACAATTATATACAATGATCACACACTGAGGACTGTACTACACACATACACAATTATATACAATGATCTCACACTGAGGACTGTACTACACACATACACAAGTATATACAATTATCTCACACTGAGGACTGTACTACACACATACACAATTATATATACAATGATCTCACACTGAGGACTGTACTACACACATACACAATTATATATACAATGATCACACACTGAGGACTGTACTACACACATACAATTATATACAATGATCACACACTGAGGACTGTACTACACACATACACAAGTATATACAATTATCTCACACTGAGGACTGTACTACACACATACACAATTATATATACAATGATCTCACACTGATGACTGTACTACACACATACACAATTATATATACAATGATCACACACTGAGGACTGTACTACACACATACACAATTATATATACAATGATCTCACACTGAGGACTGTACTACACACATACACAATTATATATACAATGATCTCACACTGAGGACTGTACTACACACATACACAATTATATATACAATGATCTCACACTGAGGACTGTACTACACACATACACAATTATATACAATGATCTCACACTGAGGACTGTACTACACACATACACAATTATATACAATGATCACACACTGAGGACTGTACTACACACATACACAATTATATATACAATGATATCACACTGAGGACTGTACTACACACATACACAATTATATACAATGATCTCACACTGAGGACTGTACTACACACATACACAATTATATATACAATGATCACACACTGAGGACTGTACTACACACATACACAATTATATATACAATGATCTCACACTGAGGACTGTACTACACACATACACAATTATATATACAATGATCTCACACTGAGGACTGTACTACACACATACACAATTATATATACAATGATCTCACACTGAGGACTGTACTACACACATACACAATTATATACAATGATCTCACACTGAGGACTGTACTACACACATACACAATTATATATACAATGATCTCACACTGAGGACTGTACTACACACATACACAATTATATATACAATGATCTCACACTGAGGACTGTACTACACACATACACAATTATATATACAATGATCACACACTGAGGACTGTACTACACACATACACAATTATATATACAATGATCTCACACTGAGGACTGTACTACTCACATACACAATTATATATACAATGATCACACACTGAGGACTGTACTACACACATACACAATTATATACAATGATCTCACACTGAGGACTGTACTACACACATACACAATTATATATACAATGATCACACACTGAGGACTGTACTACACACATACACAATTATATATACAATGATCACACACTGAGGACTGTACTACACACATACACAATTATATATACAATGATCTGACACTGAGGACTGTACTACACACATACACAATTATATATACAATGATCTCACACTGAGGACTGTACTACACACATACACAATTATATATACAATGATCTCACACTGAGGACTGTACTACACACATACACAATTATATACAATGATCACACACTGAGGACTGTACTACACACATACACAATTATATATACAATGATCACACACTGAGGACTGTACGACACACATACACAATTATATACAATGATCTCACACTGAGGACTGTACTACACACATACACAATTATATACAATGATCACACACTGAGGACTGTACTACACACATACACAATTATATATACAATGATCATACACTGAGGACTGTACTACACACATACACAATTATATATACAATGATCTCACACTGAGGACTGTACTACACACATACACAATTATACACAATGATCACACACTGAGGACTGTACTACACACATACACAATTATATACACAATGATCTCACACTGAGGACTGTACTACACACATACACAATTATATATACAATGATCTCACACTGAGGACTGTACTACACACATACACAATTATATATACAATGATCTCACACTGAGGACTGTACTACACACATACACAATTATACACAATGATCACACACTGAGGACTGTACTACACACATACACAATTATATACACAATGATCTCACACTGAGGACTGTACTACACACATACACAATTATATATACAATGATCACACACTGAGGACTGTACTACACACATACACAATTATATACAATGATCTCACACTGAGGACTGTACTACACACATACACAATTATATATACAATGATCTCACACTGAGGACTGTACTACACACATACACAATTATATACAATGATCACACACTGAGGACTGTACTACACACAAACACAATTATATATACAATGATCTCACACTGAGGACTGTACTACACACATACACAATTATATATACAATGATCTCACACTGAGGACTGTACTACACACATACACAATTATATATACAATGATCTCACACTGAGGACTGTACTACACACATACACAATTATATATACAATGATCTCACACTGAGGACTGTACTACACACATACACAATTATATACAATGATCTCACACTGAGGACTGTACTACACACATACACAATTATATATACAATGATCTCACACTGAGGACTGTACTACACACATACACAATTATATATACAACGATCACACACTGAGGACTGTACTACACACATACACAATTATATATACAATGATCTCACACTGAGGACTGTACTACACACATACACAATTATATATACAATGATCTCACACTGAGGACTGTACTACACACATACACAATTATATATACAATGATCTCACACTGAGGACTGTACTACACACATACACAATTATATATACAATGATCTCACACTGAGGACTGTACTACACACATACACAATTATATATACAATGATCTCACACTGAGGACTGTACTACACACATACACAATTATATACAATGATCACACACTGAGGACTGTACTACACACATACACAATTATATACAATGATCTCACACTGAGGACTGTACTACACACATACACAATTATATACAATGATCACACACTGAGGACTGTACTACACACATACACAATTATATACAATGATCTCACACTGAGGACTGTACTACACACATACACAATTATATATACAATGATCTCACACTGAGGACTGTACTACACACATACACAATTATACACAATGATCTCACATTTTCCGCTCCCACTTTTTTTCCAGGACTGAGAATGATAAAATCGGAGCTGGACAGTGAAGAAGATGAAGGAGGTGAGAGTCCCCCTATTATCTGGGTCCCCTGTATGATGTCCCGTCCCCCTATTATCTGGGTCCCCTGTATGATGTCCCGTCCCCCTATTATCTGGGTCCCCTGTATGATGTCCCGTCCCCCTATTATCTGGGTCCCCTGTATGATGTCCCGTCCCCCTATTTTCTGGGTCCCCTGTATGATGTCCCGTCCCCCTATTATCTGGGTCCCCTGTATGATGTCCCGTCCCCTTATTATCTGCGTCCCCTGTATGATGTCCCGTCCCCCTATTATCTGGGTCCCCTGTATGATGTCCCGTCCCCCTATTATCTGGGTCCCCTGTATGATGTCCCGTCCCCCTATTATCTGGGTCCCCTGTATGATGTCCCGTCCCCCTATTATCTGGGTACCCTGTATGATGTCCCGTCCCCCTATTATCTGGGTCCCCTGTATGATGTCCCGTCCCCCTATTATCTGGGTCCCCTGTATGATGTCCCGTCCCCCTATTATCTGGGTCCCCTGTATGATGTCCCGTCCCCCTATTTTCTGGGTCCCCTGTATGATGTCCCGTCCCCCTATTATCTGGGTCCCCTGTATGATGTCCCGTCCCCTTATTATCTGCGTCCCCTGTATGATGTCCCGTCCCCCTATTATCTGGGTCCCCTGTATGATGTCCCGTCCCCCTATTATCTGGGTCCCCTGTATGATGTCCCGTCCCCCTATTATCTGGGTCCCCTGTATGATGTCCCGTCCCCCTATTATCTGGGTCCCCTGTATGATGTCCCGTCCCCCTATTATCTGCGTCCCCTGTATGATGTCCCGTCCCCCTATTATCTGGGTCCCCTGTATGATGTCCCGTCCCCCTATTATCTGGGTCCCCTGTATGATGTCCCGTCCCCCTATTATCTGGGTCCCCTGTATGATGTCCCGTCCCCCTATTATCTGGGTCCCCTGTATGATGTCCCGTCCCCCTATTTTCTGGGTCCCCTGTATGATGTCCCGTCCCCCTATTATCTGGGTCCCCTGTATGATGTCCCGTCCCCTTATTATCTGCGTCCCCTGTATGATGTCCCGTCCCCCTATTATCTGGGTCCCCTGTATGATGTCCCGTCCCCCTATTATCTGGGTCCCCTGTATGATGTCCCGTCCCCCTATTATCTGGGTCCCCTGTATGATGTCCCGTCCCCCTATTATCTGGGTACCCTGTATGATGTCCCGTCCCCCTATTATCTGGGTCCCCTGTATGATGTCCCGTCCCCCTATTTTCTGGGTCCCCTGTATGATGTCCCGTCCCCCTATTATCTGGGTCCCCTGTATGATGTCCCGTCCCCTTATTATCTGCGTCCCCTGTATGATGTCCCGTCCCCCTATTATCTGGGTCCCCTGTATGATGTCCCGTCCCCCTATTATCTGGGTCCCCTGTATGATGTCCCGTCCCCCTATTATCTGGGTCCCCTGTATGATGTCCCGTCCCCCTATTATCTGGGTCCCCTGTATGATGTCCCGTCCCCCTATTATCTGCGTCCCCTGTATGATGTCCCGTCCCCCTATTATCTGGGTCCCCTGTATGATGTCCTGTCCCCTTCTTATCTGGGTCACCTGTATGATGTCCCGTCCCCCTATTATCTGGGTCCCCTGTATGATGTCCCGTCCCCTTCTTATCTGGGTCACCTGTATGATGTCCCGTCCCCCTATTATCTGGGTCCCCTGTATGATGTCCCGTCCCCCTATTATCTGGGTCCCCTGTATGATGTCCCGTCCCCCTATTATCTGGGTCCCCTGTATGATGTCCCGTCCCCCTATTATCTGGGTCCCCTGTATGATGTCCCGTCCCCTTCTTATCTGGGTCCCCTGTATGATGTCCCGTCCCCCTATTATCTGGGTCCCCTGTATGATGTCCCGTCCCCCTATTATCTGGGTCCCCTGTATGATGTCCCGTCCCCCTATTATCTGGGTCCCCTGTATGATGTCCCGTCCCCTTATTATCTGCGTCCCCTGTATGATGTCCCGTCCCCCTATTATCTGGGTCCCCTGTATGATGTCCCGTCCCCCTATTATCTGGGTCCCCTGTATGATGTCCCGTCCCCTTCTTATCTGGGTCACCTGTATGATGTCCCGTCCCCCTATTATCTGGGTCCCCTGTATGATGTCCCGTCCCCCTATTATCTGGGTCCCCTGTATGTTTTACCATCTCCCCTGTGGTCACACCTCAGTGATGTCTATGGGGAACATGAATCCCCCATAACCAGAGCACAAGAATATGGAGACATCACTGTCCAGATATGGTTCAGATAACCATTCCCCCTCCCCCCCCATAATTCCTATTTATTATCCCCATCATTCCTATTTATTATCCACATCATTCCTATTTATTATCCCCATCATTCCTATTTATTATCCCCCATCATTCCTATTTATTATCCCCCATCATTCCTATTTATTACCCCCATCATTCCTATTTATTATCCCTCATCATTCCTATTTATTATCCCTCATCATTCCTATTTATTATCCCTCATCATTCCTATTTATTATCCCCCATCATTCCTATTTATTACCCCATCATTCCTATTTATTATCCCTAATCATTCCTATTTATTATCCCCATCATTCCTATTTATTATCCCATCATTCCTATTCATTATCCCCCATCATTCCTATTTATTACCCCATCATTCCTATTCATTATCCCCCATAATTCCTATTTATTATCCCCCCATCATTCCTATTTATTACCCCCATCATTTCTATTTATTACCCCATCATTCCTATTTATTATCCCCATCATTCCTATTTATTACCCCATCATTCCTATTTATTATCCCGCATCATTCCTATTCATTATCTCCCATCATTCCTATTCATTATCCATCATCATTCCTATTCATTATCCCCCATCATTCCTATTTATTACCCCATCATTCCTATTTATTATCCCCCATCATTCCTGTTCATTATCCCCCATCATTCCTATTCATTATCCCCCATCATTCCTATTTATTATCCATTCATTCCTATTTATTATCCCTCATCATTCCTATTTATTATCCCTCATCATTCCTATTTATTACCCCCACCATTCCTATCTATTACCCCATCATTCCTATTTACTATCCCCCATCATTCCTATTTATTACCCCCATCATTCCTATTTATTATCCCTCATCATTCCTATTCATTACCCCATCATTCCTATTTATTATCCACATCATTCCTATTTATTATCCCCCATCATTCCTATTTATTATCCCTCATCATTCCTATTTATTAACCCCCATCATTCCTATTTATTATCCCCCATCATTCCTATTTATTATCCTCCATCATTCCTATTTATTATCCCTCATCATTCCTATTTATTAACCCCCATCATTCCTATTTATTATCCCCCATCATTCCTATTCATTATCCCCCATCATTCCTATTCATTATCCCCATCATTCATATTTATTACTCCATCATTCCTATTTATTACCCCCATCATTGCTATTCATTATCCCCATCATTCCTATTTATTACCCCATCATTCTTATTTACTACCCCATCATTCCTATTTATTTCCCCATCATTTCTATTCATTATTCCCCATCATTCCTATTTATTACCCCATCATTCTTATTTATTACCCCATAATTCCTATTTATTACCCCCATCATTGCTATTCGTTATCCCCATCATTCCTATTAATTACCCCCCATCATTCCTATTTATTATCCTCCATCATTCCTATTTACTACCCCCCCATCATTCCTATTTATTATCCCCCATCATTCCTATGTTCTACCCCCCATCATTCCTATTTATTACCCCATCATTCCTTTTTACTACCCCCATCATTCTTACTTTTTTATCCTCCATAATTCCTATTTATAACCCCCATCATTCCTATTTATTCCTCCATCATTCCTATTTATCATCCCCCATCATTCCTATTTATTATCCCCCATCATTCCTAATTATTACCCCCCCCAATCATTCCTATTTATTACCCCCTCCATCATTCCTATTTATTACCCCCACCATTCATATTTATTACCCCATCATTCCTATTTTCACCCCTCATCATTCCTATTCATTATCCCCCATCATTCCTATTTATTACCCCATCATTCCTATATATTATCCCCCATCATTCCTATTCATTATCCCCCATCATTCCTATTCATTATCCCTCATCATTCTTATTTATTACCCCCATCATTCCTATTTATTACTCCATCATTCCTATTTATTACCCCCATCATTGCTATTCATTATCCCCATCATTCCTAGTTATTACCCCATCATTCTTATTTACTACCCCCATCATTCCTATTTATTATCCCCATCATTCCTATTTATAATCCTCCACCATTCCTATTTATTATCCTCCATCATTCCTATTAATTATCCCTCATCGTTCCTATTTATTACCCCCATCATTCCTATTTATTATCCATTCATTCCTATTTATTATCCCTCATCATTCCTATTTATTATCCCTCATCATTCCTATTTATTACCCCCACCATTCCTATCTATTACCCCATCATTCCTATTTACTATCCCCCATCATTCCTATTTATTACCCCCATCATTCCTATTTATTATCCCTCATCATTCCTATTTATTACCCCATCATTCCTATTTATTATCCACATCATTCCTATTTATTATCCCCCATCATTCCTATTTATTATCCCTCATCATTCCTATTTATTAACCCCCATCATTCCTATTTATTATCCCCCATCATTCCTATTTATTATCCTCCATCATTCCTATTTATTATCCCTCATCATTCCTATTTATTAACCCCCATCATTCCTATTTATTATCCCCCATCATTCCTATTCATTATCCCCCATCATTCCTATTCATTATCCCCATCATTCATATTTATTACTCCATCATTCCTATTTATTACCCCCATCATTGCTATTCATTATCCCCATCATTCCTATTTATTACCCCATCATTCTTATTTACTACCCCATCATTCCTATTTATTTCCCCATCATTTCTATTCATTATTCCCCATCATTCCTATTTATTACCCCATCATTCTTATTTATTACCCCATAATTCCTATTTATTACCCCCATCATTGCTATTCGTTATCCCCATCATTCCTATTGATTACCCCCCATCATTCCTATTTATTATCCTCCATCATTCCTATTTACTACCCCCCCATCATTCCTATTTATTATCCCCCATCATTCCTATGTTCTACCCCCCATCATTCCTATTTATTACCCCATCATTCCTTTTTACTACCCCCATCATTCTTACTTTTTTTTATCCTCCATAATTCCTATTTATAACCCCCATCATTCCTATTTCTTCCTCCATCATTCCTATTTATCATCCCCCATCATTCCTATTTATTATCCCCCATCATTCCTAATTATTACCCCCCCCAATCATTCCTATTTATTACCCCCCCCATCATTCCTATTTATTACCCCCACCATTCCTATTTATTACCCCATCATTCCTATTTTTCACCCCTCATCATTCCTATTCATTATCCCCCATCATTCCTATTTATTACCCCATCATTCCTATATATTATCCCCTATCATTCCTATTCATTATCCCCCATCATTCCTATTCATTATCCCTCATCATTCCTATTTATAATCCTCCACCATTCCTATTTATTATCCTCCATCATTCCTATTAATTATCCCTCATCGTTCCTATTTATTACCCCCATCTTTCCTATTTATTACCACCATCATTCCTATTTATTATCCTCCATCATTCCTATTTATTATCCCTCATCATTCCTATTTATTACCCCATCAGTCCTATTTATTACCCCCATCTTTCCTATTTATTAAGACCATCATTCCTATTTATTATCCTCCATCATTCCTATTTATTATCCCTCATCATTCCTATTTATTACCCCCATCATTGCTATTCGTTACCCCCATCATTCCTATTGATTACCCCCCCATCATTCCTATTTATTATCCTCCATCATTCCTATTTACTACCCCCCATCATTCCTATTTATTATCCCCCATCATTCCTATGTTCTACCCCCCCATCATTCCTGTTTATTATCCCCATCATTCCTATTCATTACCCCCATCATTCCTATTTATTACCCCCCATCATTCCTATTTTTACCCCCCATCATTCCTATTTATTACCCCCCATCATTCCTATTTATTACCCCCCATCATTCCTAGTTATTACCCCCATCATTCCTAATCATTATCCCAATCATTCCTATTTATTATCCCATCATTCCTATTTATATCCCCAATCATTCCTATTTATTACCCCATCATTCCTATTCATTATCCCTTAACCTTCCCTTTTTTACCCCATCATTCCTATTTATTACCCTATCATTCCTATTCATTATCCCCCATCATTCCTAATTATCTCCCATCATTCCTATTTATTACCCCATCATTCCTATTAATTATCCCCCATCATTCCTATTCATTATCCCCCATCATTCTTATTTATTACCCCAATCATTCCTATTTATAACCCCATCATTCCTATTTATTACCACATCATTCCTATTTATTATCCCCATCATTCCTTTTCATTATCCCCATCATTCCTATTTATTACCCCATCATTCCTATTTATTACCCCATCATTCCAATTTATTATCCCCCATCATTCCTATTCATTATCCCCCATCATTCCTATTTATTTCCCCCATCATTCCTATTTATTACTCCATCATTCCTATTTATTACCCCCATCATTCCTAATTATTAACCCCCCAATCATTCCTATTTATTACCCCCCATCATTCCTATTTATTATCCTCCACCATTCCTATTTATTATCCTCCACCATTCCTATTTACTATCCCCCATCATTCCTATTTATTACCCCCATCATTCCTATTTATTATCCCTCATCATTCCTATTTATTACCCCATCATTCCTATTTATTATCCCCATCATTCCTATTTATTATCCCCCATCATTCCTATTTATTATCCCTCATCATTCCTATTTATTAACCCCCATCATTCCTATTTATTAACCCCCATCATTCCTATTTATTATCCCCCATCATTCCTATTTATTATACCCCATCATTCCTATTTATTATCCCCATCATTCCTATTTATTACCCCCATCATTCCTATTTATTATCCCTCATCATTCTTATTTATTACCCCCATCATTCCTATTTATTATCCTCCATCATTCCTATTTACTACCCCTTCATTCCTATTTATTACCCCAATCATTCCTATTTATCACCCCCATCATTCCTATTTATTATCCCCATCATTCCTATTTATTATCCCCATCATTCCTATTCATTATTCTCCATCATTCCTATTTATTACCCCCATCTTTCCTATTTATTACCACCATCATTTCTATTTATTATCCTCCATCATTCCTATTTATTATCCCTCATCATTCCTATTTATTACCCCATCAGTCCTATTTATTACCCCCATCTTTCCTATTTATTAAGACCATCATTCCTATTTATTATCCTCCATCATTCCTATTTATTATCCCTCATCATTCCTATTTATTACCCCCATCATTGCTATTCGTTACCCCCATCATTCCTATTGATTACCCCCCCATCATTCCTATTTATTATCCTCCATCATTCCTATTTACTACCCCCCATCATTCCTATTTATTATCCCCCATCATTCCTATGTTCTACCCCCCCATCATTCCTATTTATTATCCCCATCATTCCTATTCATTACCCCCATCATTCCTATTTATTACCCCCCATCATTCCTATTTTTTACCCCCCATCATTCCTATTTATTACCCCCCATCATTCCTATTTATTACCCCCCATCATTCCTAGTTATTACCCCCATCATTCCTAATCATTATCCCAATCATTCCTATTTATTACCCCATCATTCCTATTTATATCCCCCATCATTCCTATTTATTACCCCATCATTCCTATTCATTATCCCTTAACCTTCCCTTTTTTACCCCATCATTCCTATTTATTACCCTATCATTCCTATTCATTATCCCCCATCATTCCTAATTATCTCCCATCATTCCTATTTATTACCCCATCATTCCTATTAATTATCCCCCATCATTCCTATTCATTATCCCCCATCATTCTTATTTATTACCCCCATCATTCCTATTTATTACCCCATCATTCCTATTTATTACCACATCATTCCTATTTATTATCCCCATCATTCCTTTTCATTATCCCCCATCATTCCTATTTATTACCCCATCATTCCTATTTATTACCCCATCATTCCAATTTATTAACCCCCATCATTCCTATTCATTATCCCCCATCATTCCTATTTAATTCCCCCATCATTCCTATTTATTACTCCATCATTCCTATTTATTACCCCCATCATTCCTAATTATTAACCCCCCAATCATTCCTATTTATTACCCCCCATCATTCCTATTTATTACCCCCACCATTCCTATTTATTACCCCATCATTCCTATTTATTATCCCCCATCATTCCTATTCATTATCCCCCATCATTCCTGTTTATTACCCCATCATTCCTATTTATTATCCCCCATCATTCCTATTCATTATCCCCCATCATTCCTATTCATTATCCCTCATCATTCATATTTATTACCCCCATCATTCCTATTTATTACTCCATCATTCCTTTTTATTACCCCCATCATTGCTATTCATTATCCCCTTCATTCCTATTTAATACCCCATCATTCTTATTTACTACCCCATCATTCCTATTTATTTCCCCAGCATTCCTATTCATTATTCCCCATCATTCCTATTTATTACCCCATCATTCCTATTTATTACCCCATCATTCCTATTTATTACCCCCATCATTGCTATTCGTTATCCCCATCATTCCTATTGATTACCCCTCCATCATTCCTATTTATTATCCTCCATCATTCCTATTTCCTACCCCCCCATCATTCCTATTTATTATCCCCCATCATTCCTATGTTCTACCCCCCATCATTCCTATTTATTACCCCCATCATTACTTTTAACTATCCCCATCATTCCTACTTTTTTTTATCCTCCATAATTCCTATTTATAACCCCCATCATTCCTATTTATTCCTCCATCATTCCTATTTATCATCCCCATCTTTCCTATTTATTCCTCCATCATTCCTATTTATCATCCCCCATCATTCCTATTTATTATCCTCCATCATTCCTAATTATTACCCTCCCCCCCAATCATTCCTATTTATTACCCCCCCATCATTCCTATTTATTACCCCCACCATTCCTATCTATTACCACATCATTCCTATTTATTATCCCTATCATTCCTATTTATTATCCTCCACCATTCCTATTTATTATCCTCCACCATTCCTATTTATTATCCTCCATCATTCCTATTAATTATCCCTCATCGTTCCTATTTATTACCCCCATCATTCCTATTTATTATCCATTCATTCCTATTTATTATCCCTCATCATTCCTATTTATTATCCCTCATCATTCCTATTTATTACCCCACCATTCCTATCTATTACCCCATCATTCCTATTTATTATCCCCATAATTCCTATTTATTATCCTCCACCATTCCTATTTATTATCCTCCACCATTCCTATTTATTATCCTCCACCATTCCTATTTACTATCCTCCATCATTCTTATTTATTACCCCCATCGTTCCTATTTATTATTCCTCATCATTCCTATTTATTACCCCCATCATTCCTATTTATTACCCCCATCATTCCTATCTATTATCCCTCGTGATTCCTATTTATTATCCCTCGTCATTCCTATTTATTATCCCCCATAATTCCTATTTATTATCCCCCATCATTCCTATTTATTACCCACATCATTCCTTTTTAATATTCCTCATCATTCCTATTTATTATCCCTCATCATTCCTATTTATTACCCCCATCATTCCTATTTATTATCCGCCATCATTCCTATTTACTACCCCATCATTCCTATTTACTACCCCCCATCATTCCTATTTATTACCCCCATCATTCCTATTTATTACCACCATCATTCCTATTTATTATCACCATCATTCCTATTTACTACCCCCCATCATTCCTATTTATTATCCTCCATAATTCCTATTTATTACCCCCATCATTCCTATTTATTATCCTCCATTATTCCTATTTATTATCCTCCATCATTCCTATTCATTATCCCCCATCATTCCTATTTACTACCCCCCATCATTCCTATTTATTACCCCCATCATTCCTATTTATTATCCTCCATCATTCCTATTTAATATCCTCCATCATTCCTATTTATTACCCCCATCATTCCTATTTATTATCCCCATCATTCCTATTTATTATCCCCCCATCATTCCTATTTATTACTCCCATCATTCCTTTTTATTATCCCTCATCATTCCTATTTATTACCCCCATCATTACTATTTATTACCCCCCCCCATCATTACTATTTTTTACCCCCCCAATCATTCCTATTTATTATCTCCATCATTCATATTTATTACCCCCATCATTCCTATTTATTATCCGCCATCATTCCTATTTATTACCCCCACCATTCCTATCTACTACCCCATCATTCCTATTTATTACCCCCAATCATTCCTATTTATTACCCCACCATTTCTATCTATTACCCCATCATTCCTATTTATTACCCCCATCATTCCTATTTATTACCCCCATTATTCCTATTTATTATCCCCCATCATTCCTATTTATTATCCCCCATCATTCCTATTTATTATCTCATCATTCCTCTTTATTACCCCATCATTTTTATTTATTATCCCCCATCATTCGCATTTATTATCACGATCATTCCTATTTATTATCCCCCCATCATTCCTATCTATTACCCCCCCCCATCATTCCTATTTACTACCCCCCATCATTCCTATTTATTATCCCCCATCATTCCTATTTATTATCCTCCATCATTCCTATTAATTACCCCCCATCATTCCTATTTATTATCCCCCATCATTCCTATTTATTAGCCTTCATCATTCCTATTTATTATTCTCCATCATTCCTATTTATTATCCCCATCATTCCTATTTATTACCCCCATCATTCCTATTTATTAGCCTTCATCATTCCTATTTATTATTCTCCATCATTCCTATTTATTATCCCTCATCATTCCTATTTATTACCCCATCATTCCTATTTATTATCCTCCATCATTCCTATTTATTATCCCTCATCATTCCTATTTATTACTCCAATCATTCCTATTTATTATCCCTCATCATTCCTATTTATTATCCCTCATCATTCCTATTTATTATCCCTCATCATTCCTATTTATTATCCCTCATCATTCCTATTTATTACCCCCATCATTCCTATTTATTATCCCCCATCATTCCTATTTATTACCCCCATCATTCCTATTTATTATCCCTTATCATTCCTATTTATTATCACCCATCATTCCTATTTATTACCCCCATCATTCCTATTTATTATCCTTCATCATTCCTATTTAATACCCCCCATCATTCCTATTTACTACCCCCCCATAATTCCTATTTACTACCCCCCATCATTCCTATTTACTACACCCCATAATTCCTATTTATTACCCCCATCATTCCTATTTATTATCCTCCATTATTCCTATTTATTGCCCCCATCATTCCTATTCATTACCCCCATCATTCCTATTTATTACCCCCATCATTCCTATTTATTATTCTCCATCATTCCTATTTATTATCCCTCATCATTCCTATTTATTATCCCCCATCATTCCTATTTATTACCCCCATCATTCCTATTTATTACCCCCATCATTCCTATTTATTATCCCTCATCATTCCTATTTATTATTCTCATTAATTCCTATTTATTATCCCTCATCATTCCTATTTATTACCCCATCATTCCTATTTATTATCCTCCATCATTCCTATTTATTATCCCTCATCATTCCTATTTATTATCCCTCATCATTCCTATTTATCATCCCTCATCATTCCTATTTATTATCCCCCATCATTCCTATTTTTTATCCCCCATCATTCCTATTTATTACCCCCATCATTCCTATTTATTATCCCTCATCTTTCCTATTTATTACCCCCATCATTCCTATTTATTATCCCTCCATCATTCCTATTTATTATCCCCCATCATTCCTATTTATTATTCTCATTAATTCCTATTTATTATCGCTCATCATTCCTATTTATTACCCCATCATTCCTATTTATTATCCTCCATCATTTCTATTTATTATCCCTCATCATTCCTATTTATTATCCCCCATCATTCCTATTTATTATCCTCCATCATTTCTATTCATTATCCCTCATCATTCCTATTTATTATCCCCCCATCATTCCTACTTATTATACCCATCAATCCTATTTATTACCTTCATCATTCCTATTTATTATCCCTCATCATTCCTATTTATTACCCCCATCATTCCTATTTATTATCCCTCATCATTCCTATTTATTACCCCCAGCATTCCTATTTATTATCCTCCATCATTCCTATTTATTATCCCTCATCATTCCTATTTATTATCCTCCATCATTCCTATTTATTATCCCTCATCATTCCTATTTATTACCCCATCATTCCAATTTATTATCTTCCATCATTCCTATTTATTATCCCTCATCATTCCTATTTATTATCCCCTATCATTCCTATTTATTATCCCCCATCATTCCTATTTATTACCCCCATCATTCCTATTTATTATCCCTCATCATTCCTATTTATTATCCCCATCATTCCTATTTATTACCCCCATCATTCCTATTTATTATCCCCCCATCATTCCTATTTATTATCCCTCCATCATTCCTATTTGTTATCCCCCCATCATTCCTATTTGTTATACTTCATCATTCCTATTTATTACCCTCATCATTCCTATTTATTACCCCCATCGTTCCTATGTGTTATCCCCCATCATTCCTTTTTGTTATCCTCCATCATTCCTATTTGTTATCCTTCATCATTCCTATTTATTATCCCTCATCATTCCTATTTATTTTCCCCCATCATTCCTATTTATTACCCCATCATTCCTATTTATTACCCCCATCATTCCTATTTATTACCACATCATTCCTATTTATTACCCCCATCATTCCTATTTATTACTGTCACGATGCCGGCTGGCAGGTAGTGGATCCTCTGTGCCAGAGAGGGATTGGCGTGGACCGTGCTAGTGGATCGGTTCTAAGTCACTACTGGTTTTCACCAGAGCCCGCCGCAAAGCGGGATGGTCTTGCTGCGGCGGTAGTGACCAGGTCGTATCCACTAGCAACGGCTCAACCTCTCTGACTGCTGAAGATAGGCGCGGTACAAGGGAGTAGACAGAAGCAAGGTCGGACGTAGCAGAAGGTCGGGGCAGGCAGCAAGGATCGTAGTCGGGGGCAACGGCAGGAGGTCTGGAACACAGGCTAGGAACACACAAGGAAACGCTTTCACTGGCACAATGGCAACAAGATCCGGCGAGGGAGTGAAGGGGAAGTGAGGTATAAATAGGGAGTGCACAGGTGAACACACTAATTGGAACCACTGCGCCAATCAGCGGCGCAGTGGCCCTTTAAATCGCAGAGACCCGGCGCGCGCGCGCCCTAGGGAGCGGGGCCGCGCGCGCCGGGACAGGACAGACGGGGAGCGAGTCAGGTACGGGAGCCGGGATGCGCATCGCGAGCGGGCGCTACCCGCATCGCGAATCGCATCCTGGCTGGAGACGGTATCGCAGCGCACCGGGTCAGTGGAGCTGCCCGGAGCGCTGCGGTAGCGAGAGAGAAGCGAGCGCTCCGGGGAGGAGCGGGGACCCGGAGCGCTCGGCGTAACAGTACCCCCCCCCCTTGGGTCTCCCCCTCTTCTTAGAGCCTGAGAACCTGAGGAGCAGACTTTTGTCTAGGATGTTGTCCTCAGGTTCCCAGGATCTCTCTTCAGGTCCACAGCCCTCCCAATCCACCAAAAAGAACCTTTTTCCTCTGACCGTCTTGGAGGCCAGTATCTCTTTCACTGAGAAGACGTCAGAAGAACCGGAGACAGGAGTGGGAGAAACTAACTTGGGAGAGAAACGGTTGATGATGAGTGGTTTAAGAAGAGAGACATGAAAGGCATTAGGAATACGGAGAGAAGGAGGAAGAAGAAGTTTGTAAGAGACAGGATTAATTTGGCACAAGACTTTGAAAGGACCAAGATAGCGTGGACCCAGTTTGTAACTGGGGACACGAAAGCGGACATATTTAGCGGAGAGCCATACCTTGTCTCCGGGAGCAAAAATGGGGGGAGCTCTTCTTTTCTTATCGGCAAACTTTTTCATGCGAGATGAAGCCTGTAAAAGAGAATCTTGGGTCTCTTTCCATATGGTGGAAAGATCACGAGTCACTTCATCTACAGCGGGCAAACCAGAGGGCAAGGGAGTAGGGAGGGGGGGAAGAGGGTGACGGCCGTACACCACGAAAAATGGGGATTTGGAGGAAGATTCAGAGACTCTAAAGTTATACGAGAATTCGGCCCATGGTAGAAGATCTGCCCAATCATCCTGGCGGGAGGAAACAAAATGTCGTAAATAATCACCCAAGACCTGGTTAATTCTTTCTACTTGTCCATTGGATTGAGGATGATATGCAGAAGAAAAGTTTAATTTAATCTTGAGTTGTTTACAGAGAGCCCTCCAGAATTTTGACACGAATTGGACGCCTCTATCCGAGACTATGTGTGTGGGCAACCCGTGAAGACGAAAAATGTGTACAAAAAATTGTTTAGCCAACTGAGGCGCTGAAGGAAGACCAGGAAGAGGGATGAAATGTGCCATCTTGGAGAATCGATCAACGACCACCCAAACAACAGTGTTGCCACGGGATGGGGGTAGGTCTGTAATAAAATCCATACCAATCAGAGACCAAGGCTGTTCGGGGACAGGCAGAGGATGAAGAAAACCAGCGGGCTTCTGGCGAGGAGTCTTATCCCGGGCACAGACAGTGCAGGCTCGCACAAAGTCCACGACATCCGTCTCCAGAGTCGGCCACCAATAGAAGCGAGAGATGAGTTGCACAGATTTCTTGATGCCTGCATGACCTGCGAGATGGGAGGAGTGACCCCATTTGAGGATTCCGAGGCGTTGGCGTGGAGAGACGAAGGTCTTTCCTGGAGGAGTTTGCCTGATGGAGGCTGGAGAAGTGGAAATCAGGCAGTCAGGAGGAATGATGTGTTGCGGAGAGAGTTCAACTTCCGAGGCATCCGAGGAACGAGAGAGAGCATCGGCCCTAATGTTCTTATCGGCAGGCCGAAAGTGAATTTCAAAATTAAATCGGGCAAAGAACAGAGACCACCTGGCCTGGCGAGGATTCAGCCGTTGGGCAGACTGGAGATAGGAGAGGTTCTTGTGATCGGTGTAAATAATAACTGGAAATCTTGATCCCTCCAGCAGATGCCTCCATTCCTCAAGTGCTAATTTAATGGCTAGAAGCTCTCGATCCCCGATGGAGTAGTTCCTCTCCGCCGGAGAGAAGGTCCTAGAAAAAAAACCACAAGTAACAGCATGCCCGGAAGAATTATTTTGTAGAAGGACCGCTCCAGCTCCTACAGAGGAGGCATCAACCTCCAATAGGAAGGGTTTAGATGGGTCAGGTCTGGAGAGCACGGGAGCCGAAGAAAAGGCAGACTTGAGCCGTTTAAAGGCGTCTTCCGCTTGAGGAGGCCAAGACTTGGGATTGGCATTTTTTTTGGTTAAAGCCACGATAGGGGCCACAACGGTAGAAAAATGTGGAATAAATTGCCTGTAATAATTGGCGAACCCCAAAAAACGTTGGATAGCACGGAGTCCGGAGGGGCGTGGCCAATCTAAGACGGCAGAGAGTTTGTCTGGATCCATTTGTAGTCCCTGGCCAGAGACCAAGTATCCTAGGAAAGGAAGAGATTGGCATTCAAACAGACATTTCTCTATCTTGGCATAAAGTTGATTGTCACGAAGTCTCTGAAGAACCATACGGACATGCTGGCGGTGTTCTTCTAGATTGGCAGAAAAAATCAGGATATCGTCCAGATATACAACAACACAGGAGTATAAGAGATCACGAAAAATTTCATTAACAAAGTCTTGGAAGACGGCAGGGGCGTTGCACAGGCCAAAGGGCATGACCAGATACTCAAAGTGTCCATCTCTAGTGTTAAATGCCGTTTTCCATTCATCCCCCTCTCTGATGCGGATGAGATTATAAGCACCTCTTAAGTCCAGTTTGGTAAAGATGTGGGCACCTTGGAGGCGATCAAAGAGTTCAGAGATGAGGGGTAGGGGGTAGCGGTTCTTTACCGTGATTTTATTAAGACCGCGGTAGTCAATGCAAGGACGTAGAGAGCCATCTTTTTTGGACACAAAGAAAAATCCGGCTCCGACAGGAGAGGAGGATTTACGGATAAAGCCCTTTTTTAAATTTTCCTGGATGTACTCCGACATAGCAAGAGTCTCTGGGGCGGACAGAGGATAGATTCTGCCCCGGGGTGGAGTAGTGCCCGGGAGGAGGTCAATAGGACAATCATAAGGCCTGTGAGGAGGTAGAGTCTCAGCTTGTTTTTTGCAAAAAACATCCGCAAAGTCCATATAGGCCTTAGGGAGACCGGTTACAGGGGGAACCACAGAGTCACGGCAAGGGGTACTGGGAACCGGTTTTAGGCAGTCCTTGAAACAAGAGGGCCCCCAACTCTTGATCTCCCCAGTGGACCAATCCAGGGTTGGGGAATGGAGTTGAAGCCAGGGTAGTCCAAGGAGGATTTCGGAAGTGCAATTGGGGAGGACCAAAAATTCAATCTTCTCGTGATGAGGTCCGATGCACATTAGAAGGGGCTCCGTACGGAAACGTATGGTACAGTCCAATCTTTCATTGTTTACACAATTGATGTAGAGGGGTCTGGCGAGACTGGTCACTGGGATGTTGAACCTGTTGACGAGAGAGGCCAAAATAAAATTTCCTGCAGATCCGGAATCCAAGAAGGCCATAGTAGAGAAGGAGAAGGCAGAGGCAGATATCCGCACAGGCACAGTAAGACGTGGAGAAGCAGAGTAGACATCAAGGACTGTCTCACCTTTGTGCGGAGTCAGCGTACGTCTTTCCAGGCGGGGAGGACGGATAGGACAATCCTTCAGGAAGTGTTCGGTACTGGCACAGTACAGGCAGAGATTCTCCATGCGGCGTCGTGTCCTCTCTTGAGGTGTCAGGCGAGACCGGTCGACCTGCATAGCCTCCACGGCGGGAGGCACAGGAACGGATTGCAGGGGACCAGAGGAGAGAGGAGCCGGGGAGAAAAAACGCCTTGTGCGAACAAAGTCCATATCCTGGCGGAGCTCCTGACGCCTTTCGGAAAAACGCATGTCAATGCGAGTGGAAAGATGGATGAGTTCATGTAGGTTAGCAGGGATTTCTCGTGCGGCCAGAACATCTTTAATGTTGCTGGATAGGCCTTTTTTAAAGGTCGCGCAGAGGGCCTCATTATTCCAGGATAATTCTGAAGCAAGAGTACGGAATTGTACGGCGTACTCGCCAACGGAAGAATTACCCTGGACCAGGTTCAACAGGGCAGTCTCAGCAGAAGAGGCTCGGGCAGGTTCCTCAAAGACACTTCGAATTTCCGAGAAGAAGGAGTGTACAGAGGCAGTGACGGGGTCATTGCGGTCCCAGAGCGGTGTGGCCCATGACAGAGCTTTTCCAGACAGAAGGCTGACTACGAAAGCCACCTTAGACCTTTCAGTAGGAAACTGGTCCGACATCATCTCCAAGTGCAGGGAACATTGGGAAAGAAAGCCACGGCAAAACTTAGAGTCCCCATCAAATTTATCCGGCAAGGATAGGCGAAGACCAGGAGCGGCCACTCGCTGCGGAGGAGGTGCAGGAGCTGGCGGAGGAGATGATTGCTGAAGCTGTGGTAGTAGCTGCTGTAGCATCACGGTCAGTTGAGACAGCTGTTGGCCTTGTTGCGCTATCTGTTGTGACTGCTGGGCGACCACCGTGGTGAGGTCGGCGACAACTGGCAGAGGAACTTCAGCGGGATCCATGGCCGGATCTACTGTCACGATGCCGGCTGGCAGGTAGTGGATCCTCTGTGCCAGAGAGGGATTGGCGTGGACCGTGCTAGTGGATCGGTTCTAAGTCACTACTGGTTTTCACCAGAGCCCGCCGCAAAGCGGGATGGTCTTGCTGCGGCGGTAGTGACCAGGTCGTATCCACTAGCAACGGCTCAACCTCTCTGACTGCTGAAGATAGGCGCGGTACAAGGGAGTAGACAGAAGCAAGGTCGGACGTAGCAGAAGGTCGGGGCAGGCAGCAAGGATCGTAGTCGGGGGCAACGGCAGGAGGTCTGGAACACAGGCTAGGAACACACAAGGAAACGCTTTCACTGGCACAATGGCAACAAGATCCGGCGAGGGAGTGAAGGGGAAGTGAGGTATACATAGGGAGTGCACAGGTGAACACACTAATTGGAACCACTGCGCCAATCAGCGGCGCAGTGGCCCTTTAAATCGCAGAGACCCGGCGCGCGCGCGCCCTAGGGAGCGGGGCCGCGCGCGCCGGGACAGGACAGACGGGGAGCGAGTCAGGTACGGGAGCCGGGATGCGCATCGCGAGCGGGCGCTACCCGCATCGCGAATCGCATCCCGGCTGGAGACGGTATCGCAGCGCACCGGGTCAGTGGAGCTGCCCGGAGCGCTGCGGTAGCGAGAGAGAAGCGAGCGCTCCGGGGAGGAGCGGGGACCCGGAGCGCTCGGCGTAACAATTATCCTCCATCATTCCTATTTATTACCCCCATCTTTCCTATTTGTTATCCTCCATCATTCCTATTTATTACCCCATCATTCCAATTTATTACCCCCCCCCCATCATTCCTATTTATTACCCCCACCATTCCTATCTATTACCCCATCATTCCTATTTATTACGCCATCATTCCTG